>NC_023755.2:21849801-22157418 GCF_000499845.2 Phaseolus vulgaris
CCTCATCAAACAACAATGCTTTTCTCCTTTTATTGGCAAGTTCAACATACTTGCCAACCTTCTTCTCAATTCTCTTCTTGATGTCTTTATGCAAAGTTTTCACAAAAGAATCCTTTTCATCTCCATCTTTGCACAAGATATCTTCAAGAAGGGGAATAGGAAGAAGATCAAGGGGTGTTAGGGGATTAAACCCATAGACCACCTCAAAAGGAGAATGGGAGGTGGTAGAATTTACTACTCGGTTATATGCAAACTCAACATGGGGTAGTAAATTCTCCCACACTCTAGGATTCCCCGAAATAAAGCATCTCAATAGTTGTCCCAAGGTTCTATTTACCACCTCGGTTTGACCATCAGTTTGTGGGTGGCAAGTGGTAGAAAATAAAAGCTTAGTTCCAAGCTTGCCCCACAAGGTCTTCCAAAAGTGACTCAAGAACTTAGGATCTCTATCGGACACTATAGACCTAGGAATCCCATGCAAGCGAACCACTTCTTGGAAGAAGAGGTTTGCAATGTGGCATGCATCATCCACTTTGTGGCAAGGAATAAAGTGAGCCATCTTTGAAAAACGATCCACTACCACAAAAATGGAGTCCTTTCCCTTTGATGTCTTGGGTAAGCCTAAGATGAAATCCATAGATATATCTACCCAAGGCATTGAAGGGATAGGAAGAGGAGTATATAGACCATGGGGATGCATTTTAGACTTAGCTTTGCGGCAAGCTATGCATTTATCACACAAACTATGAACATGTTTATGCATATGAGGCCAAAAGAAATGTTCATGCAACACATCCAAAGTTTTAGCAACCCCAAAATGTCCCATTAAACCCCCCGCATGAGCTTCTCTAACAAGAGATAATCTAATAGAGCATTGGGGAACACAAAGACGTTTTCCTTTAAAAAGAAAGCCATCTTGAATAAAAAAGTCTTTGTGTCCTCCTTTAAGACACTCTTGATAGATGGGAGAAAAATCAAGGTCATCATGATAAAGTTCCTTAATGTGATCAAAACCAAGATATTGAGAGGTTAAAAGATTTAGCAAGGTGTATCTTCTAGAAAGAGCATCCGCCACAATATTTATTTTGCCTTGCTTGTGTTTGATCACATAAGGAAATTGCTCAATGAATTCCACCCACTTAGCATGCCTCTTGTTAAGTTTGTTTTGGCTTTTCAAATATTTAAGAGATTCATGATCACTATGTATCACAAACTCTTTGGGAAAAAGATAGTGTTGCCAAGTAAACAAAGCCCTAACAAGTGCATATAATTCCTTATCATAGGTGGAATAGTTGAGATGACTTCCCTTCAATTTCTCACTAAAATAGGCTATGGGGTGGCCCTCTTGAAGGAGAACAGCCCCAATACCTATGCTTGAAGCATCACACTCAATCTCAAATGTCTTAGTGAAATTAGGAAGGGCCAAGATGGGAGCATTAGTCAATTTTTCTTTCAAAGTATCAAAAGCATTTTGTTGTGCTTCTCCCCAATGAAAGACCACATCCTTTTTCACTATGTCATTGAGGGGTGCGGCAATGGTACCAAAGTTTGGGACAAATCTTCTATAGAAAGAAGCAAGCCCATGAAAACTTCGGACCTCATTCAAAGATTTCGATGTAGGCCAATTTTGAATGGCCACCACCTTTGTTTTGTCCACATGGACCCCTTTACAACTCACAACAAACCCTAGGAATTCTATATGATCAAGAGCAAACATACATTTAGCAAGGTTAGCATACAAATGTTCCTTCCTAAGGGTTTCTAAAACTTGCCTAACATGCAACCTATGGTCATTCAAAGATAAGCTATAAATGAGAATGTCATCAAAGTAAACCACAACAAACTTACCAGTGAAAGGTCTAAGAACATGATGCATGAGGCGCATGAAGGTACTTGGTGCATTAGTTAAACCAAAAGGCATAACTAACCACTCATATAAACCAAAGTTGGTCTTAAAAGCCGTCTTCCATTCATCACCCGGTTTGATACGGATTTGATTGTAGCCGCTTTTAAGATCAATCTTTGAAAAGATTTTAGAACCATGTAATTCATCCAACAAATCATCTAGTCTAGGTATGGGATGCCTATACTTAATGGTTATGTTATTTATGGCCCTACAATCCGAACACATTCGCCATGTGCCATCCTTTTTTGGCACTAAGATGATAGGCATAGCACAAGGACTCATGCTATCTTGTACCCACCCTTTCTCAATCAAAGCCTCAACTTGTTGGCGAATTTCCTTGGTTTCACTTGGATTGGTCCTATATGCTGGACGATTTGGTAAAGAAGAGCCCGGTATCAAATCAATTTGGTGCTCAATCCCTCTCAAAGGTGGAAGTCCATTTGGAGGATCTTGAAACACATCTTTGAACTCTTCTACCAAATTTTCCAAGCAATGAGGACTATCAACAAGTGATTCTACTCTAAGAGTTCTAGGGATGGCTAAAAAAAGAGGATGATGAGCCACTATTTCCCTTTCAATCCCTCTTTTTCTTCATGATAACTTGGTCCTCATGGACTTCTCTTGGAGAGAGAGATTTTAAAGTAACCTTGTGACCATGGAATTCAAAAGATAGTTTATTGGTAAAGCCATCATGTAAAACTTTTCTATCAAATTGCCAAGGCCTTCCCAAAAGAACATGAGTGGCTTCCATGGGCACAACATCACATAATACCTCATCTTTGTATTTTCCAATAGAGAAATGGATGAGGACTTGTTTATTAACAATTATTTCTCCTACTTCACTAAGCCATTGTAACTTGTAGGGCTTTGTATGAGAGATAGTAGGCAATCCAAGCTTATCTACTACTCTTGTACTAGCCACATTTGCACAACTACCCCCATCCACTATCAAGGAACAAATGTTGTTTTGAATAAGACATCTTGTATGGAAAATATTTTCCCTTTGACTTTCATCAAAAGGTTGTGAAACTTGTCCAAGAAGTCTTCTCACAACTAACAAGTCCCCTTCAAGTGGACATTCGCTCTCTTCCTCACTAGATGCATGAGAATGCAATGAATGCTTTGGAGAATCCGAATCATGCTCACTAACTACAATGCCCTCATGCATGTACATACTTCGTTTGGAAGGACAATTTGCAGCAATATGACCATAACCCATACATTTAAAGCATTTAGTGTTAGATGTTCTAGTGGGAGACTTAGGTCTAGAAGTAGATGGCTTAGATTCCTTGGGTTTGAAAGAAGAATCTTTGGAAGGATGTTTAGAAAAAGAAGTTTTGTTTCTCCAAGACTTGGAGTAGTATCCATCATTGGAAGCATTTTTAAAAGAGTTTTTCTTAGCAAGTTGGGCTTCCACCTTCATTGCAAGATGAACTAAAGAGCCCAATGATGAATACTCTTGTAACTCAACAATGTCTTGAATATCCTTCCTAAGACCACTCACAAACCTAGCAACCATGGCTTCTTCACTTTCTTCTAATTCAATTTTAAGCACAAGCGTCTCAAGCTCCTTATAATATTCATCCACATTTAGCGTGCCTTGTTGAAACCGTTGGAGTCTCAACATGAGGTCTTTCCTAAAATGTGGGGGCACAAACCTAGCGCGCATATGATCCTTTAAAGAGTTCCAAGAGTCCACGGGAGGACCCTTGTGATAGATAATGTCCTTTACAATTCCATGCCACCATTTCATGGCATAATCACTAAACTCTAGGGTGGCTAGCTTGAGCTTATGCTCATCTTGGATCTCATGGATCTCAAAAATTTGTTCACACTTAGCCTCCCAATCTAAATATACATTTGGATCACTAGAACCATTAAAACAAGGTAGCTTGACCGAAGGAAGCTTGGACTTTGCATCATGATAGAAGCCATTGCCGTAGTGATTTCTTTCTCCTTGATGATGATGTCTTTGTCCATGGACTTGGGGTGGAGGTCTCCTTCTCCTATGCTCATCTTCACGGCCAACATCATTTGAAGAAGCTCTTGAAGATGGTCTATGAGAATGATGTCCATCATGGATAGAAGGAGATGGTCTAGCTTGTTGGAACTCCATCTTTTGCATTTTCTCCTCCAACCGTCTAATTGTTCTTTGAGCTTCATGTAATTCACCAAGAATTGAAGCTTTGGAAGGAGAATTCTGCTTGTAGGATGCATCACTTGAAAATCCAGCCATTTGTAATTAAAAACAGCAAACACACAAAAACAGCAAACAAGTTAAAAATTAGCAAAAAACAGTGAGCTTTTGGCAATGAAACTGCCGAAGTGAACTAAGGCTGAAAAAGATATCACTCTCAAAGAAATAATGTTCTTGCACCAATCTGATCTTGAGGCCTTGGAATCCTCAAATGAAATATGTCAAAGCAAGCACACCAATCTTAAGAGCAAACCACCACAAAACCAAAGAAACAATAAAGACAAACAAGAAAAGGTATAAGCAAGGAAAGGTAATTGCAAAAGGAATACTATATGTAAGACAAACTCAAAGAGTAAGAATGAAAGACAATCAAGAAAATAAAGAACTCAATGAGAAAAGTAGGCACACAAAAGAATACCTAAGGAAAAGCACTAGAGTAGATGAAGAAAACAAAAATATTAGCTACTGGAAAATTTTTTTTTTATGCAAACTGTGCTTGATATTCACTGATTTAACTGGAACGTTGTAGAGCGAACTGGATTATGAAATTTATACCACAGAAACTTCAAGATGTTAACTCAGTAATGGCACTGGAATCAATTAAAAACAGTAAGCCAATTGAGAGAAATAAATTTTTTAAAATCGCTGCCAGATTACCGTATTTTTTTCGGCAGGAATGTACACATTTTTTATTTTATTTATCATTTTTTGTGTACTTCATATTTTTGAATGATTCTTTTTTCTATTCTTTTCTAACACTTTGAATATCTCAAATCCAGAATTTCGGAATTTTACAGTACGTAAATCAATTGCAATAAGGAAAAACAGTAAGCACTTTTTTCAGAAACAGAAGAATCCTAATAGGAATAAAAAACAGGATGATGAACTAACAAAGACATAATAGAAAATGATGTATTGGAACTTGTATAGGTCTAGAATACAAGTATGAACTCAATTCTAAAAAGAAAATGCACAAAGGATCAACATCAATTCAGAAAATTATATGACACCAAAGCAAGAAACAATCAAAACAATAAAAGTACTACTAGAAGTAATGACATATATGGAATAACATGACTAAGACAAAACTTGACATGATTCAAAAATTAAAAGACACATCACAAATTGTAACAAGTGAAAGGAAGCTTAAGGTAAACTCTAGGAAGGATAATGCCATTCCAAAAGAGCAACCATACTCATAAGAATTATGAGTGTCATAAACCTTTCCACAAACACTTGGTGTAAAAGAAAAACAGCAAGAATACTCAAGTAAAATTCTAAAACAGAAACTTAAATTGCAAGAAATTAAAAGAGCTCTTGAAATAAAGTGCACACAACTCAACAATTAAACAAGAATGAACCTAAGACTCATGATACCACATGATGTGATTCCAATAGCCACATAGAACAAGATTCTTGACATTTTTAGGAATCACCTTGAGCTGGAAAATATAAAGGCACTTTTCTTAGAGTTGGATCATTGTTCTAAGACAAGAACTCACCAATAACTAGTACCAAATCCCAAACTCATTTGGATGAACCAAATATTGTCAAATTGAATCAACAAAGAGATTAAAACTGGAATGACCGAACAGAATTAAACAACAATTCATATGAACCAAACAGAATTAAGAATCAAAACAGAACATAGTGATGGAAAATAGAAAAACCGAAACTGAAAAACTCAAGAACACAAAGCAACATGAACAATTGAAGAAGAAGAAAGGAAGGAGAAGAGAATGCTCATGAAGATGGAAGGAGGATGGATGATCTCGCCACTAGAAGTGTGGAAAGCTCCTAGATGAGAGTGATGCCGCCACTTGAGGACTCCATTGATCCATCAAGATAAGACTAGAGAATAAGGCTCCAAAAGCTCTCCAAAGGTCACTCAAAATTTGAGTAGAGTTTTCTTAGATTAATTCCAATCTAAATTTTACAAAGAGAGCACCTCTATATATAGCCTAAGGTGCTGAAAAACTAAGCTAAAACATTTTAAAATTCCCTCCTAAACTATTCTAGAAACCGGCGCCTAAAACAAACCTCCTAAGGCACCTCCTATTCTACTCCTACACCTCTCTACTAATACACCCCCCTAAAGCTCCTAATTAAAACCTACAAGATGCTAAAACAAAAGAGGTTTCTAATGTTTTCCTCTAAGCACCTTCAACTAAAGAAATTACAAAAAGAGAAAATAAATGTCCTCTAGCTCCCAAAGCTTTGAACATGCTTCTTGTAATCCTTTGAGGTGGACTTTGACCTCCATGGGCGTCCTCCATTTGTGCCTCCACCTCTTCTTGAGCTTGATGATTGGCCTCCATGTCCTCTTGAGCTTGATCTCCATCATAAACTGTTTAGAACATTGTTGTTATAAAATATTTAAAACATTGTTGTTATAAACTATTTAACTGGTTTAAATTTGTTTTGAAGATTGTTTTAAACTGTAAACTCTGTTTTACAAAATTTCAACCGGTTATTCCTACGAAATAACCGATTGTTCATCTGTGTTGCACCTCTGTGAGTGTTAGTTTCTCATCTGATTTTAGCTGATGTTCTTGTTTTGGAAATCACCAAGAGAGAGCTGGTTTCTAGTGCTTATTTGATTTGGAATAGATTACCCTGTGCTTTTGTGTTTGCTCATGAATGTAGGTTGAACAGATTCTAAACAAAGAACATTCCTAAAAGCATCCCAAAAATTTGTCTCCATCAAATAGGGGGAGATTGTTGAACTTGATAAACTCATTTTCATCCCCATAAGTTAGGTATTCCTTGATAACTCTTAGTTTTTCAGTATTTTTCTCCACTAATTGCATTTCCTTGAGGTTTCTTTTGTTCTTATTGTGTCTTTTTAGATTATATTTGTATTTTTTCCAAAAAAAAACAGAGTTTTTACAAAAATGTCTTAAAAATGACTTCTTATAGTTTATATTTTGCCTGATTTTTCTAATGTAATGTTTTGACCTTTTCAAGAGTTGATTTAGAGCTAAAATTGACCTAAGAATCATAGAAGAAGTTTTTGAAAAAGGAAGACTTGGAAATTGAGAGTTAAAATGATGAAAAACTATAGAAACATGTTTTAGGAGGTCAAACCTTCGCTGGAAACAAGCAATAAACGGTCGATAGAAGCAATAACTGGCTCTAGATGATCAACAGTACTTGAAAAGAGAAAGTTGCAAAAGTTAGTTAGGATCTAACCGAGAATTGATGGTTTAGGGAGATGGGGTCATTAACTGTCAAAGCTAAAACTCATTCAAATGTAGAAACTCTATAAATAGAATTGATTACGTAGAGAGAAAAAACTAGATTAGAAGTTAGAGATATAGATAAGGAGTTAGACAGTGAAGTAAATTAGTTTAGTTTTCTATTGCTCGTTTTATGTTTTTGACGTTTCTAGTTTTAATAAAAGTTATTTATTTTCTTCTACACTTTTCTCCATTGTTTCTTCTTCTCTTTATGTTCAATTTTTTGTAATATTTGTTCGAAACTGAATTTGGTTTTAGAAATGGGTAACAGTGAAACGAAAATCATGTCAGACGACACTTTGCGTTAGTGTTTTCTTCTTAAAAATCTTTCCAAGAATTGTATTTTCGATTGAAAGTTGTTTTTCTAAGAGCATACAAACCGATTTTGTGTTTTATTTAGTAACAAGGATTCTAGATTTGGATCTCTTGCGAATTGAAGATGAAGATTGCTAATCATGGTTTTTGTTCCTTTTTTTCTGTTCCGACTTTGAATTCGCTTTTCTTGTTTTCAATTCATTTTAATTCTTGTTCGTTTACATTTTTGTATTTTATAATTTTAGTTTACAAGTTATTTTCATTTCAATTACATTTTAATTCAAAGTCATTTATATTTTTCACAATGCCCTATTTTACGTTTATGCATTTTACCTTTCCAGCAATTTACTTTCTCTGCACTTTAATTTTCTATAATTTACATTTTCAACACTTTACCTTTCAAGCAATATATGTTATTGTCCATCTTCATTTTCCCATTAGACGATCTATTATGAGACTACTCTCAAATTGTTTGATGGTTAAGTGAATGCCATTTTAGATGGTATGATTCACGATCGCAGACAGTCTATTGGAGTTACATTTTGCATGTTTATAATTTTTCGTCTTAACTTCATTGCATTGCATTTTTTTTTTTCATTTCTTGTTTCAATTCCAATTTCCCCCTTTTAATTTGTGAAGAACAAAATATTAAACAATGGATTCAATTAACATATTTTCTTTAGGATTCAACCTAGGTTGACCCTATATTACATTAGGGAGAAACTTAGTATTTTTGTTTGAAAAAATGAACGCGACTAAGTAGTTATCATTATTCATACCTAAACTCACGCCTGGTCAATTCAAATGTTCATTAACAACACCAAGACGAATTTGAACATTTGAACAATACTCAAGGTACAAATTTATTTGAAATTTCTAGTTAATACTTTACATTAGTAAAAGGAAAATTTATTATAAATTTATAAAGTTACATCAGATGAACTAAAAGACCAAATTATTTTGTTTGTAAAATGTATTTTTGTACTACAACTTCCATATATGCACTTAACTTTCTTTGTAATGAACAAAATCACACAATAGTATTATCTCACTTTTTTAAAAAAATGTGACTTTTATCGCATTGAGGAAGATTATTATTTTAGTTGATAAGTATATACATTTTAATCAATATTTTCTTATATTTCACAAAAAAATCGACAACACTTTGCATTTGTTTTTAGAAGACACACAATGAGAATAGTGATATCAAATCAGTCACAATCATATATACCCAAAGATCAACATAAAAATACAATCAACCAAAATTTCATGAAATATATAAAATGTAGATGAACATATGTGTTGAACTTTGGAGCTTTGATGTTTCAAATCCACATTAAGCCTGAAGCTATGCTGCTTTTTGGTTTGGGGTTAGATTAGGTTATTTAGAATCTTTGTTAAGATCAGTTCTAATTCCTACACAAAGTTTGATAAATCAGTTTTAAAATAAACAAAGTGTTTTTCCAAGCAAAGGGAAAACAACCAGTTGAATCATAGAGATAATCGGTTGTTTGTCACTTAGCTAGCTTGAGGTTTTTGAAACTGCTTTATGAATTAGTTATCCAACTGCTTGACTCATTCAACCAGTTAAATTGTGGTTTCAACCGGTTAAATGTGTGTTTTCATAACAATTTTTTGAAAACTAGTTTTAACTGATTCAGTGATTAAAACTGTCTTAAACGGCTACATTTCAAAGCTATAAATATAGTCTCCCTTTCAAAGCAAAAGACACATTCAAATACAACAAGTATTGATACAGATTTGAGATCAAAGAAAGAGATTTGTTTTTGAAAGAAGTTTTTCAAAAGTGCAAGATTGTTGTTCAAGCTTTGTTGTGGTAACAAGTTCTGATCATAAGAGTTTCTTGTATTGTGCAAATCCAGGTGTTTTCTATCCTTGTTTAGTTACTTGTAATAGTATTTCTTTTTAACTGCTATGTGTGTTTGAAATCCTGTAAAGACAGAAGGTTGTTATGTCTTGAGGTGTTTGGTGTTGCAAAGAGGGTGAGTGGGCTTTGTGGGATTCAAAGTCACCTCTTTGTGGTGTGTGTTGTAATCTGGTTGTGATTACTAGTGGAACTCAGAGGATTGTCTAAGAACTGGATGTAGCTTAAGGATTGAGTGAACCAGTATAAACCTATTATGTAAATCTCTCATTCTCTCAAACTCTCCATAATTGTTTGATGATTTCATTTTTGCTGCTGGTATAAACAACCGATTAAAATGAAGGTTTAACCGGTTAAAATTCTAATATATGTTTCTGTTGGATTGTTTGATTGCTTTCCGTAATTGCTTATCTGGATTGTTTGATAAAGATTCATTCTAAATTAAGTCTTTTAAAAAATCTTTCACTAAACAATTCACCTCCCTCTTGTTTAAGCCATCAATTCTTACTATATGTACTTATGAACTACTAAAAAGTGAATGATTTTCCCAAACTATCTTACCAAACAATTCAAGATTCAATACAATTATTTTTTTGTACTCAAGCTTGGACCATTGGTTGATGCGCCATTGGTTGATGCATGTGTTCTAGAATAGATGAGATCATGAAACTACATTATGATGCTCAAGCGATCACATGATCGCTTGAAAAATCGTGAAACAATGTGTTTTATGTTTTGGAACTTGTTGGAAGAGACCCAACAAGTATATCATTCAAGAGTTGTGAGAAAGTTTGCTTTAGTTATGAAAATAAGGTTCTTCAAGTGATAGAAGCTCGATCAAGCAACACTTAGATCTAATAATAATGATGCATGTTATATGTTGTTGATTATATATATATATATATATATATATATATATATATATGTTGGAATATATTATGACACTACAAGAAAAATCCAATTTATCTACGGAAAAAATCCGTAGGTAACAGCCAAAATCTGTAGGTAAATCAACATTAACTACGGATTACCCACGGAACAAAATACGTAGGTAATGTGAGCGTCGGTAATTTACCTACGAATAATGTCCATAGAAACTTTAACTATTATACCAGTCAAGTTTTGTTGTCATGTTATGATTATTATTATACTTATGAGTATAATTATCAATATAAATATAATTAATAAAATAAAAATTAATAACATTATTCATATATTTAATATCATTATTATTATTATTAATATTGTTAAATATTCTTAATATTCTTAAATATTCTTAATATTATTAAATATTTTTAATATTATTAATATTACTAAATATTATTAATATTATTAAATATTATTAATATTATTAATATTATTAAATATTATTAATATTATTAAATATTATTAATATTATTAAATATTATTAATATTATTAAATATTATTAATATTATTAAATATTATTAAATATTATTAATATTATTAAATATTATTAAATATTATTAATATTATTAAATATTATTAATATTATTAAATATTATTAATATTATTAAATATTATTAATATTATTAAATATTATTAATATTATTAAATATTATTAATATTATTAAATATTATTAATATTATTAAATATTATTAATATTATTAAATATTATTAATATTATTAAATATTATTAATATTATTAAATATTTTTAATATTATTAAATATTATTAATATTATTAAATATTATTAATATTATTAAATATTATTAATATTATTAAATATTATTAAATATTATTAATATTATTTAATATTATTAATATTATTAAATATTATTAAATATTATTAATATTATTAAATATTATTAAATATTATTAAATATTATTAAAATTATTAATTTTATTAAATATTATTAATATTATGATTTATGATTTTATAATTTTTCATATTATATTAATATTTTTAATATTATGTATATAATTATTATGATAATAGGTGGTAGGTAATAGAGATTCGTGGATAATAGTTCGTAGGTAATAGAGATTCGTGGGTAATAGTTGGTAGTTAATAGAGATTCGTAGGTAAAAGGTTATAGGTAATAAGATTTGTGGGTAATAGTTGGTAGGTAATAGAGATTCGTAGGTAATAGAGATTCGTAGGTAATAAGATTTGTGGATAATAGTTGGTAGGTAATGCTGAATTTACCTACGGATTCAGAATCCGTAGGTAATGTTGTTTGTAAGTAATATCCGCAGGTAATGCTGAATTTACCTACGGACTCAGATCCGTGGGTAAAAATCCGTAAATAATACGGATTTTTTTTTTTTTAGTGGGGTGTATGATATATATGTTGATAGTATATTTTTGAGAGTAATCGGATGAATCATTAGTTTATATATTTAGGTGGGTCACCATTTATTGGGCTCATACTGATTTAATTAAGAAAAAGAAATAGATGTGTTTTATTTCTTTATGGGTTAATAGCCCTTTATGCAGCTTAAAGAATGCATCATTTTGCTTTGGGATTTTTATAGGGAGATAGATAGATAGAAATTGTGTGTTATTGAGAAAAGAAAAAGAAAAAAAATCCACCAAGAGAGATGGAGCGAAGAAGAAAAAAGAGTAACCAGTGTGTCGTGTAGAGAAACTAGTTTGGAGATGAGGTTTAATACTAGTTATCTCTATGTATTTTATTCTCTCTATTGTCTAGCTAGATACCCATTATGATTTTCTTGTGTTGTTATCCACATTGTTTGGGAAGCGAATATTTTTCTGTTGATCTTTGAAAGCTTTGAGAGAACTTATGGTATACCAATTAATTATTATTAGTGGAAGGTTTTACCAGACTAGATCCTGTGGGTTATTTTTCTCATATTGAGGTTTTTTCACATTAAAAAGTTTTGGTGTTTGCTGGTCTCTATTTTGTTTGGTGCATCCCATTTATATAGGAAAAAATTGATCTGAGTTTTGTTTCTATACTTATTGTTTTTTATCTTCCCAATATATATATATAACACATTATATATCATATATATGTGACTCCTAGTGGGTGAGTTGTTCTTCTAAGAGTGTGTGGGGGTATGAGATACCTAAGATGGTAGTGAGGTTGAATGATTGAGGTACTAAACATTAAATTCATTAAAAAAAAATATCATGCTTCATTGATAATTTAATCAGGTAAGTTAAAATATAGGTAGTGAGAAATTAAAAAAAGAATTTATACATTTTATTATTTTAAAGCATGTTCAAAAATAGGATAAAGAATATGAGAATGAATTTTTAAGATGTTTCTTATGAGTTAAATATTAATCTCTAATGAGACATGTTTATTATAATTTTTTTTAGAAGAGATTAAGTGAGAGATTAACTGTGTATTGAGGTTGAGAATTTCTGCCTCGTGATAACAATGTTTATATTGTAATTTGTAATGTGTGATTTGTTGAATGTGATAAAAATAATATGTGTTATTTAGGTATATCATGTTGTATGAGATTTAATTCAAATTAGCTTATTCTTACACTTATATTTATATTTGTGAACTACTGTAATCCTACTTAATATTAAAGTAGATAATTATAGAGTGACCATAATGATTCGAGGTCTTATTTAATGAATATAATACATATTCTCTTATGAAATTTTATCTTTCAAGATGTTTTGGTAATTTATATACAAATATTAATACATATGTTTGTATATTATTATGTGTATTGACTAATACATATAAGTAGTTAAAAATGGAGATTTTTTTTAAGAAATAAATCGAAAACAAAAAATACTCAAATAGTCTCATTCAAAGTTCATTTATCAGAGTAAACCGTATACTGCAGGTGAAAGGAAATTGAGTCCCGGAAACACTATTTCGTATATTTAAAAATAGGTTTTGTTAATAATTTGCCTACTGGAAATCGATTCACCGTCGATTCCTCCTAAATCGGTTTCCGTGTAGGGTTTTAATATATTAATTTAATTTAATAAAATAATAAATAAATATGAATAAAATTCATATTTTAGATTTATGAATAATATTCAAAAACATATAAAATAAAATTAATAATAATAATTTATAAATATTAAAGATATTTAACATAAAATTAATAATAAAATTTAAAATATAAAAGTTTATAATTAATTTTATTAATATTTAATTTATATTTTTTAGTGACATTAAAAATGTTATAAATTATAGTTACCATAATGAATAAGAATAAATGACTTAATCTTATATTAATAATTAAACATTATTAATTTGATAATTTATATAAATTATTAATTTTTTACTAATAAATCTGATTTTTTAATTTACAATTATTTTTATATTTAATTTATATTCACATATACTTAAATAATAAAAATTAATTACTAATATTAACAAAGTAAGTATAATTGAAATTAATCATAATTATGAATTTTTTAAATTTATTTTATAATAATTTAAATCAATATTTAAAATTTAATATTTAAAATAAATCTTGAATACTTTAAATATTTTTATATTAATATAATTAAAAACTAATTTTGGTTTAATAATTTTTGAATTGTAATTATATTATTTAACAAGTTTTTATGTAAAATACTTGTATATTTATAGAAACTATTAAATTTTACTAATAAATATAATTTTGTAATTTACAATTCACATATATTTAAATAATTAAAAAAATAATTATTAATATTGAAAAGTAAGTATAATTTAAATTAATAATAATGAGAAACTTTTTAATTTATTATATAATAATTTAAATCAATATTTTAAATAAATCTTGAATATTTTAAATATTATAATTAAAATAAATCTTCAATATTTTAAATATCATTATTAATATTATACTAATATAATTTAAAAATAATTTCTGTTTAATAATTTTTGAATTGTAATTATACTATTTTACAATTATTTATGTGAAAGTAACTCTTGTTGTTATTATTATTATTATTTTGATAATTATTGTAACATTCTTGTAATGTTTCAACATCTAATAACCATAATTTTTAATATATATAACTCTTTCATACATGAAGGACCTCCGAGAAAAATAGTTTTAGATTAGAAGTGGTATAATTAAAATGACACCTGAATATTTTAATATTAAATTTAAAAGAATATATAAATAGAAATTTAGTTATTCAAGGTTCATTTCAAAAGAACCATCATCTCTCTAAAAATTCTATTTTCTTTTCCTCTGCCTTCTCTCTATGATTCTGACCCTCCAAGCTTATCAGGATTCCTGACAGCGAAGACTACAAGACTACCCGATCAGTTGATAGACTAAGTTCATTTTTGTTCCTTTTTCCTTTCCTCTTCCTTTTATCTAAGATTATGATCTCCTCGTTTATCAGTTTGACGATCAAAGTCTACCATTGGATTCCTAGCAGTGAATTCTACAAGATTGCCTGATCAAAATCTCAGATAGGGTAAGTTCATTCTTGACTCATTTTCCTTTGAGTTAGTTTTGATCTAGTTAGGTTTGTATTTAATTTAAGCTTGCATGTGATGTTTTTAGCTTCATAAGTAGTCTCCGTTAGATCACGATCATAGTGGTATAATTAGATTTTTTTAATCAGGACTTGTGGTTCAGGTTATACTACCTTTGAGCTTTTGGTAGTTTAAAGCTCTTAGGGAACATCTGCTCAAGTTCAAGTAAGGGAAGCTAGTTTTATTTATTTTTTTAAATAGAACCCTATGTTAAAAGATTCTGGATGTGGGATGACGTGGTCACCAATTTCAATTGTTTTTGCTTGCATGATTGTCTCTTTTGAAAAGTAAAGTAATATATTGACTGAAATAGTTAATTTTGAATATTTTTTAGTATTCAAAATACTTTAGGAATAATTGTTTCAAGTAAATAAAATTATTCAAATAAACCAAAATCCCCATCCAACTTCAAAATCAATAAAACCAAAATTTTAAATCAAATAAGAGCCTGACCAGATTATCCTGCAAATTAAATTCCCTAAAGTATTTGCCACCAAATCAAATTAAATTGAATCCATCTAATTAAACCAATCCCAGTTAAACTACACCAAATTAAATGAACTAAATCAAGCCAAATCCAACTTAGAGCATAATTATACTTAAAAGAAAGACATTTTTAATAGTTTTTTAAACAACTTGTTACTTGTAAAATTCACTAGTGATAATAAGTCATGCAACTACACTAATAATAAGTGAAGAAAATAAAAAAATATTTTATTAGAAAATAGATTTTAATTTAGAGATATTTATGGAAAAAAAAGTGTAGAAGGAAGAGATGGGACCCACACATATTCTTTCCTGAATCTGTCCTATCTGGAAATAAATTGTCGGTATCAGGTAGGATATTTAACTTACTTTTTCTTATAAAAAAAATTCTCTTTTGTTTTATTTTTTTCAACCTGATGTTCTTCATAAAGTATTTTAAAAATTAATTCCTGGGTGTGTTCATTTATAAAAGGAAATTATATAACCTTTTTTTAATCTATATAAGTTTTTTTTTCTTCCTTACAATTTAAATATTTTTTATTCTCTTAAATTTGAGGTAAAAGTATTTTTATCTGTAAAATTTATTTTTTGTCGTTTCAAAGTTTTTTTCAAAATTAGGCTCTTTTTGTCTAAACAGATTTTACGTAAACATGACCAGAATAAATAATTTAAAGAAAAAACATACTAAAATGTTTGATGATAAAAATGTTAAATCAAACTAAATTACTACATAATAGTTGCTAATGCTTAATAATATAAAACACCAAAGATGCATTGAAAGTAATCTTTTATACTAATAAAAAGTTTTCGGGAATATACAAATTAAACAAATTTGAATAAGAATGCTCCAACACAAACTCCACTCATCCCATTTCTCTTATAATAATAGCATTACGATATAATACATTTAATATTAAAAGGTCATCTCCTCTGTACAGTATTTTAAGAAGATATTTGCCGAAAAAATTCTATATAAATAAATGATGAGTAAACTCATATAAAATACTATTCGTTTATAAGTTTTTCATGTCTTACTTATTTTTCATTTAATATTGAATTTTAACTCGTAATTAAAATTCTAACAAAAATTAGATAAAAGCACAAAAAATAATAATGAAAATATAATATGTAATTATTAAGAAGTGTAGTTAACATTATATATTTATGGGTGATTCGATAACAATACATTTTTTTAGAATAAATTCTAAATGATTCTGATACTATCTTAAAAGGTGATAAATTTAATTTAATCTTATAAAATTAAACTAAATAAAAAAGGAAAGTTTACATTCACTTACTTATATATATTTTTTTTAAATAAAAGCTTTTAGTTAGACATTACTATACAACTTTATATATTGGCTATACTGACAACTCAAGTAACAAGAATCACCCACTTATTATTATATACTAAGTGTTTTTATTTATATACTATAAAAATTTATTTTATATACTATAAAATTTTATTGATGTGAGATATCAATCTAAATCCTAAATGATTAGGATAGAAGGAGGAAGAAAGTGAATAGGGTTGTGTAAGTAGGGAAGTGAGAATGTGTTGCAGAAATAGAGTGAGATGTGTGGAAAGATGAGGGCATGTGAGTGGCAGCTATTGTCAAAGCTGGCTAGATAAATGATGATCACCATCTCTTATTTTTCTACCTTCTTTAAAGCTTCCATGTGCATTGTACTATTTCTCCCATTAAATTCAAAAGATAATAAGAGAACAAACACAGACACCAACTTAAATGCATGCCTCTCCTTTCACTTTTTTTATAACAATATCCTTTAAATCCATTGCTTTGTAACAAAAACAAAGGTCAACTTGAATTCTAGAGCAAATTCCACAAACACTTTTCAATGGAGACAACTTTCTTACAATACTTAATGAATACATGTCAACTATATATCTTTTAATAACCCCTCCTATGTTTAGTACAAGGTAATATAATTCAAAACAAACTAATAATCTTTTTTGTAAGCTATTTTATATAAAAAAACATTATTTTTCCTTTATTAGTTCTTGATATATATTGTGAGTATATATATTTTTATTAATAACTTTTAAGAATATATTTTTAAAATTTATTATGATGAAATAAATTTGATATATCAATAACATTGTCTTAAAATTTTAATAAAACAAATTAGTAATTTGTTTATTGATATAAGTGATTGTATTAAAGACGAGAATGTTTTCTGCAATTTTCAGTGCTCTCAATAATTAATTTTGAATTGATTTTATTAGATGAAATAATTTTTAAATACTTTTATTGTCCGTTTTAAATTTCAATCTAATTTTTTTATTTCTTCTATTTTTTATTGTCCGTGTCATATATATAATATAATTGATGATAGATGTTTAAAACTAGGTATTAATTACGTTGAGAATCACGGTGTTTTTAAAATAGTATTTAGGTTTAAAATGAAGTTAAAATGATATGTTTATAATCTATAATAATATTAATAGAATTTTTGTTTGTACCTTGTTTTTTATCAGAAAAAATTAATGAATTAAAGAAGACATTTTAAGGGTGTCTCAATCGTTATACAAATATCAGAGCTTGCTACCTAATTTCAAAACCAAAAAACAGAATAGAACTTTTTTGACACACCCACCCACCTTCTTTTAGAAATAACCGACCTACATATAATCTTTAGGAGGTAGGTAATGTGGGCTGGTCCATCCCGCGTTTAGCCCGCAAAATGCGCGTCAGGTTGGCCTGCCCCAAACAAGGAGTGCAAACTCATTTCACTAGTCCATCCCGCATAAGAGTAGTTTGTGGGTCAACATGCGTAAGAAAATAATTTTTAAATTAAAATTTAATTATAAGAAAATATTTTTGTTGCTAAAAAATTAAAATTTCATCGTTGTTTTAATTCATTCAATTAAGATAAAAAAAAATATATAAAGTCATTTAAGTATAAGGGTGGTTAGAAAGGTTGATTAAAAATAATTTAAAAAAAATTTGCATATATTTTTCTTTTATATGTATATAATTATACGAAAGTATCTTATCAAAGTTTTGCTACAAAATATTTTAATGAAATTTTTTCATTATATTATTTTTATTAACAAATTTTAAATGTAAAACTTTATTTAAAACTAAATCCACTCTTATTTTTAATATTAAGTTCTTTAGATGATTAAAATAAAACATACTTTTTTTGGCACATTAATTTTTTTAAAATTAAATAAAATAAAGGTCACACTGCAATAATAATGTGAGTGAGATATGATTTTCTTTTTTTTATAAAAAATAAAATAATTATTTATTTATGCGGGCCAGCGGGTCAACCCGTCCTATCCTGATGTTGGCCCGTGCTAACTGCAAGTCATGCGAGACAAAACCTAAATGAGTCAGCGGACTAGATTAGTAAGTTCGTCTCACATTTTTTAGTAACGGATTGTAGGTCGGACTATAAAACTCGTCCCACATTTCCATCTTAATAATCTCTATGGCGCTCTCTCTCTCTAAAAGCCTAATTATGCATCAAACTACATCATTTTCTTTTTTATGTATTTTATATTTATATTTTTATTATATTTTAAAATTAAAAAAATCATTAATAATATATAAAGTAGAAATACATTTAATATTTTTGTACTGGACCAGAGCGTTGGGCTCGGTGCTCAAGTGATCGGACATTGGCACCTGTGTGGAGCAGGTCAGCTTGGTGGTCTGGTCGAGTTAATGAGCCACGCAAGTGGGCCCCAATAATGCGTGTGTTGAAACCCATATATATGTAAGGCATAATCAGCGAGAAAGTGCACGTGGTGTGTATAGTACTTTGGGTCTAGCACAAGTAAATATCCCCTAAAGATGTCTAGACTCAAGAGCGCTAAGGTTTTCAAGTGTAAGCTGCATGCATGGTACGTAAAGACTAGAACGCCTACAGTGACAGATGGGCCCCATGATACTGGTACATGAGTTGGTACCCTGGCGGCCATGCTGTTAAGATTATGCACTCCAAAGAGGAAGATTTTGTGCGGTTGTTACACTAAGATTGTGTGACAACGTAATAGAATGTCTTCCCATCAAACCTACTTTCACTCGAGATAAGATGTGAGAGAAGGTTTGTTACAATGAGGTAGCCTAAAAGTAGTCTAGATCCCTAGTAAAGGTACACCGTTTCTAAGACTGAAACTATTTACTTACTCATTGTTTCTTAGCCCAGTACTGACTTGATCGTCGAAGTGCAATCAACAGGTATGGCCCCCTTTGTTTCAAACGGAGTTGCGTTCCAACATTCTGGGAAAAGAAAAAAATCCAGTAGAGACAGAGTCACGACCTGCTCCCAGAGTCAACCGGCGACCAGGTCAACCGGCGAGAACAATTTTTATTTCTTTTAATTATATTTTAAAATTAAAATATAAAAATAAACTATTCAAATATTAAATGTAATTATTTTTATGATCACTTTTTATGTAACAACTATTATTAATATTATTTTTTAAAAAAGATAGAGAGGTACGAAGTGTTTAAATTTTAGAGTGTATCTTTTTACACCAATTACAGGATTTGGTTCGTGACAAAAAGATACTTTTAATAATAGTTATACTTAAATAACTTTTAATTAAATAACAAACTAAATCATATTTATTTAAAATTTAATAATAGATTGAAAATATTGTATGTTTAAATTATATATAAATATAATTTGATATTATTTATATAAATTGTAACATCTCTATTTACCACTATGATTACTATAATACACATGTAATATCTAATTAAGTATTTACAAATATACATTTCATTCATACAAAATTTTAAAATATATTTTTAAGGATTTTAATATTTATATGACTTAAAATAATTATTTAACAAAACAAAAAAATTCCTATCAGCGCATAGTGGACTTCTATCACATGGAAGATCATTTGTTCCTGTGTAAATATATGATCATAACAGATAAATAAATAAAAAACAAGGTAAGCTAACTATTTTTAAAACTTCTAATATAAATAGAACTTCAATTAACATTCATAAATTCATGAATGCTCATTGATATACATCAAGTGTTTATAAAATTTCATAATCAATATCTTTCATGTTAGACTTCTACTGACCCACACTTGACTTTACTTTTGGAAATCTCATGCATTGACTTAAACACAAAGATTTATACCTTTCATACTACCTCACTGCTAATTCATACAATTATGCGCATAAAAAATCTCAATATCTCGAATCACCTCATATGATAGGGTTAATTCATATGAATATGAAAGACTAGGTTATTTTTGTAAGGATCTAGAAAATAATCTTAGAGTAGAAGTGATATATTTTAAATGACACCTGAATATTTTATTTTTAAAATAAAAATAACATATAAATAAAAAATTCAGTTATTCAGGTTTCATTTTTAAAAGAATTTACTGTTTCTGAAGAAAGCACAAATATTAATACACATAAAGACAAAAAGTACACGAAAAAAAAAACAAATTGCTCAAAACTTTCTCCGCTGGATTGCGAAGAAAGTTGCAATTCATTAAATAATATATATTTATTTAATTAATTAATTGTAATTTACTTTCTTAACCTTTTCATTTTACACTTAAATTATTATTCTTTTTATTTAAAATGAAATTATAATTTAAATATAAAATATAATCAAAATTATAAAAAATAACATAATTAATCATATTATATATAATAAATTATAAATATAAATAATAATAAAAATAAATATAATTTTTTAATAATATAGAAATAAATTTATATAATAATTATATTAATTACAAAAAAGTAAAGATAAAAATAATATTATTATTTAATATAAAAATAAGTTTTTAACAAATATTTATAATTATTAATATTTAAATAACATTTTAATGAAAATAATTCTAATTTATGAATAAATAAATCAAATTAATTTTTTAACAATTTTTAGATATAAGGGTAAATTTGTAAACTTACATTCTTATCAATTAAAAATTATATAATTTCAATCATACCTATCACATCACTCACAAACTTTCATAAACTTACCTTACACTTTCCACTCTATTTACCTTAATCCAAACACCCTAACTTTCTTTACACTTTCCTTTCAAATCATCTCAAATCCACTCCCTCATCCAAACAAAGCATAAGATTCTGACTTCCTCGCTCATCAGTTTGATGATCAAAGAATGTCATTAGACTCTTGACATTGAATACTACAAGAATGCCTGATCAGAATCTTTGATAAATTAAGTTCATTTTTTCTCTTCTCTTTGAGTCAAATTTTCAACTTGTTAGGTTTGTCTCTGGTTAGGCTTTGCATGTGACTTTTTTAGCTCCAGGGTTAATCTCTATTAGGTCAAGATCCTAGTGATATAGATAAATTTTTTATCAAGACTTTGTGGTGCAGGTTAAGCTATCCTTGAGTTTTTGATAGATTTGGAGCTCAAGTTCAGGTAAGGGAAGCTAGTTTTAAATTTCCAATAGAACCCTAGGCTAGAAGATCTGGATGTGGGGGTGACGTGATCACCAGTCTCAAATTTTCTTACAGGATTGTTTGTTTTAAGTATATTATAAGTTGATTGAGATTAGAATGTGAAATTTTATATATGGTAGATGTTATAAAATTATATTGTTTTTTATTTCAATAAGTAAATGAATGTATTTAAATAGTTTGATGAATCACTTAAAGGATGATATTGTTGAGTATTGGATGTTTGATTTTGATTTAAAGTAGTTATCCTACTCTAGTAGGGAATTTGTTACTTTGGTTTATTATATTTGAAAAAAGAACAATTTGAATGAAAATATTAGGTTCTCTCGGGTCCATTTTCATTCAAACAAGATGGGATCTCGTTCAAGCGAAAATGGGGTAATTTTTTAGGTACTCTCTATCCATTTTCGCTACAACGAAATGGAATTTCGCTCAAGCCAAAAGAATCATGGGTGCACGCTGGTCCATTTTCGCTCACACTAAAATTTTTCACTCAAGCCAAAAATCATGGGGGCACACTGATTCATTTTCGCTCACACCAAAATTTTTCGCTTAAGCCATTTAAAAAAATTAAAATTTACTAGTATTATTTTAACATAGTTTATTATTGATTATTATTGTTAAGTGAAATTTTAGATATATTTTGAGTGTTTAGAATGTTAAAATATGATGTGATTGAATAGTGTATTTATGGGTTATATGAAGTATGAAATGATGTGAAAGTTTGATCAAAACATAGTATTTTCCAGAAAGGAAATACCGTGTTGAGATTGTTATTAGGGTGTATTGATTTGTGAGTGTCCCGTTAATGAGATGATCCTGACTCTATTGATATAACAGAATCACATACATGAAGTTATTCAATTGGTGAGAGTCGAAGGAGGTTCATATGACTTTGTCTGCAGTTTGAAATATAATATGGTCTTTCAAGTCATATGAATTTACCCTGTCATATGAGATAATGAGATATTAAGTAGATTATGTGCATGGTTGTTTCATAGCTAGTAGTATGACAAGTGCAAGTCTTAGGATACTAATTTCAATACATGAGTCTTCATGAAGTAGAATCAAGTGTCTGAGTATGTGAGTCAATAGAAATCTGACATGAATAATGTGAATGATGATTTATGATAGACACTTGATGGTTTGAGAAATTTTATGAGACGTGATGAATTATGTTTATCAATTTGTAATTGAAATTATATAGAAATTTTTATATAGTTAGCTTACCTTATTGTTTGTTGTGTTTTGTTTTTCTTTATTTGTGATGTGTATATTTACACGGGAACATATGAGATTGCAAGAAATAGAGCTCCTCAGTGAGCAATCAGAGGATGAGATGCTTTTATTTTGGATGTTTTAAATTTTAAACTTTTGTATATATATTAAAATCCCCAAGAAGAGGGATACATTTTAAGATACAATACGAGATAGTAGTATTTGTTTATATGTTAATTAGATATTGCATGCATAATATATTATCAAATATGGGTAAAAATAGGAATGTTACAATTTTTCACACCCCAAACAGAATCACAACAACGTCCTTCGACTCTCACCATTTGAATAATTTCATCTATATGATTTCATTATACAATAGAGTCAAGATACATCATTCTAGACGCATCACTAGTCAATGCACTTCCTAACAATCTCAATACGGTATTTCCTTTCCTAAAAATACTGTCTCGATTTCAACTTCATAATTCATATCTCACGTTATACAAGGTCACACCATTTAATCATAACCAAAACTTAGAAAGCAGATAAACCAAAAATTACATAAACACATAAATTATCATAAAAATTAATTAAAAACAATAAACAAATATAAAATAGAAATAAAAGCAAATCTTAAAATTTGTTTTTTTTAAAAATTAGCTTGAGCAAAAATAATCTCGTTTGAGCGATTTGGACCTCGCTTAAGCGAAAATCAACCCGATAGTACCCCAAAATTCACACCGTTTTTGCTTGAGTGAGATTCCCTCTCACTTTGGCGAAAATGGGTCTTGCTTGAGCGAAAACGGACCCAAGGGCACCCCATTTTTCACCTATTCTTGGCAAGAATTTTCTCGCTTGAGCAAGATATGCAGAAAAAGGTTTCTCAAAACTTATCCCATTAATTTTTTCACCAAAATTTACATTCAAACTTGTATTTTCATAAGCGTACAACATTAAAATTGTCATTTCTTTATTAAAAAAGGTATAAGTTGTCTCAATGAGCTACTCCGTCAACATATATATTAATTATTTATAAACCAAATCCAATTATCCAAATTTATAAAAAAAATACATACCACTCTTACACTTTATTTTAGTCATAAATTCAATGCAAATCACTTTATAATACCATTCAACACTTTCTATATCAAGCAAAACATACTCAATAACTTATTCACATCACAATCAACATAAAATATAAACAATTCAATCTCAAACAACATTCTAATTTTCTCAAAAACAAACATCCTTGCAAGAAAATTTGAGATTGGTAACCACATCACCCTCACATCCAGATCTTCTAACCTAGGATTCTATTAGAAAATAAAACTAACTTTCCATTACCTGAGAAGAAGTAGATGTGCTCACAGAGAGCTTCAATCCTACAAAGCACAAGGGTAGCTTAACTTGCACCATAAATTTATGATAAAAGATTTAACTATATCACTAGGACTCTGAACCAACATGGATTAAACCTAAAGCTAAAAACACCACATGCAAAACATCTACCAAAAACAAACCTAAAAAGTTCAAAACTGACTCAAAGGAAAAAGGAGCAAAAATGAACTTACTTTGTCTAAAATTTTGATCGGGCAGCCTTGTAGTATTCACTGTTAAGAATCTAATGGCGAAGTTGGATCATCATTCTGATGATAGAGTGGTTCAGAAAGTTAGAGAGAAGACATAGACAAAAAAAAGTTTAGAGAGATGGTGATTGTTCTAAAATGAAACTTGAATAATTAAATCTTCTATTTATAGAATTTTTTACTTTAATAATAAAATATTCATGTGTAATTTAGAATATATCACTTGTACTCTAAAACTATTTCCTAGGTCCTTACATAAATCATGTTACGTAATAACTTTTAAACATATTAAAATATTTTTTTATTAATATATTTTCATAATATATTTGATAAACATAGCCTAATTTATGTTAAACATGTATTTAAACCTGTAATTTTTAAGATTATATTTTATTGTAATCAATTGTTTTCAATGACTAATGCTTACAAACAATTAAGAAATCATAATTCTTATAAAAATTCAAGATTAAGGTTGTTTCGGTGAAATTAATGGCTAACTCTTTGCTTCAAATATTAGAAATTCAATCACAATTAGTAATAACTTTCCTACAATTTTGTGATTTTTGAAATAGATCTTGTTGGTGCATTCGTTGAAGAGTGTATTTGTATTTGATAAATTATAAGTTTTTTCAACAAAATCTAATGTTCATATTTTATATGTGATATATGTGTGCGGATTGAAAATGAAACTTTCACGCAAAGAAATGTGTGGAAGCTAAGAATCATTCATGGATGACCCCATATATTTGGTTGCTACCCGATGATGTTGAGACATCTGATGAGTCAGATAAGGTCGCCTTTTGAAAACATACGACGTGACTTACTTTGATTGATGGTTACCTTTTCAAGCGCGACTTTGCTACACCATTGTTTCAATACATTACTAAGGAAGAACTAAGAAGAGTTATGCAGGAATCCATAAAGGATTATGTGATAGTTGATGAACCCTGGACGATCAAGACGATCTGCCTAGAAAATCTGATAAGCCTCTATGATATCTCTTGACCAACTAGACAGTCTATGAAACATATAGAAGATATGTTGATCAATGTATCATATGTGACATTTTTGTTCTTATGTTTTGGTGATAACAAAAACTAACAGAAAAGCTAAACCTAGTCCACATAACATGCATTACATTTGTTGATGCCTTAAACGATCTAAGTTCCTATAGACTATTTGTTGAGACATTAGACGATCTATGATCCATTAGATGGTTTGATGACTAGAAGATCGCAATTAGTTTAAGTTTGGATGACAAAAATTAACCCAAATGGTTTATTTGTATTTTGAAGGTTTTAATAATGTTCTGTACAACTGTAGTACACAATAGACTCTTTAAGTGCCTATAACATGTGTTCATTATAGATGATCTGATAAAACTTGTTAATTGCATAAAAAAATTCAGATTGAATGTCTTATTTGTGATTTGAGTGATATACTTTATATGTGATTTAAATGATCTAAGAGTGATTAAGTGGAAACTGTAGTATACAACAGACCCTTTGAGCGTCTACAATTTTGTTCATGCTAGACAGTCTAATGAATGTGTTGAGCGAATAAAAGGTTTTTTTTATTAAAACAAGTAAATGGAATCTTTTGAATCATATATCTACTAAAAATGTGTTCAATTAAAGAGATATTATATCCAAAAATGAAAATATTTCAATATGCGAAATGAGTCTTTTTAATCCTATTTTTTCTTATATCTCTAAAATCTATCTTTTCTTAAACAAATTTGTTCAAATTAAGTCTTACAAATATCTCTTTTAGTATATTGTGAATATCTCTAAATCTTTTCTAAACATAAAAAAAATTTGAAAAATTGAAAATTTGAAAATATAAAGTACTTTGTTCTTAGTTTCAAGTATTATCCTAAACAAAACAAAATTATGATTATGTTTTGTTTTTTTTTACTAACCTATATTAAAAACTTTCGAATTAGTTTCTTAAATAGATTAGAAACAAAAACAAATTGAAAGATTGCAAATTCAATTTTTTTGTTTTGAGTGTCTAGCACCAAAATGATGGAGATATTGCAATATCCAAACTTAGCTAATTCATGTATTAAAGATCAAATTTGAAAAGCTATATAAAGGAATTGAAGGTGTACTAGGGATGTTGTTGATAATACATGAGTTGCAATGAATGTCTAATCAAGTTATTAGAACATCTAGTCTTTTGGTTGAGTATGAAACTGTTATGATTCTTCATATTGTGAAGTTATACCCTTATGAGCTTTGTTTATGCTCTCTTTGAAAATGTTATTTGTTTTCATGAGAATTCTTAATATCAAGGGGAGGTTAAGAAGGTGTAAAATGGAGAGGTACAAATACTCTTTGTAACCTGTAGAGGAGAGAATACTTGTTGTAACCTAAAGATATCAGAATACTCGTTGTAAACTGAAGATGTGAGAATACTAGTTATAACCAAACGTGTTGGTTATTGGAAGCTCTTAAGTAATAGCTTAAGAGGACTGGATGTAGCTGGGTTTAGGTGAACCAAGATAAATTATTGTGTGTGATCTCTTGTTACTTTTGTTATTGCTCAAACATTGATTGTTAATGTTAGAAGGTCTTACAAAAACATTTCTACTAGATGATCTGTTAGACAATGAAGTAGACGATTTACTAGACATTCTGATTTTTTTATACACTGTGAAAAGGCTATAAGGGTCCATTCAACCCCGTCTTTTGGAGCCGATTGTACCTACAATTGGTATCAAAGCTACCCTCTGATATTATTTTTTAACAGGACAAGGTGAAATGATCTTGGTAGACTCTATAGACTCTGAAGGTCAGGTTATTAATCGTCCATCCTTTTTCAAGGGAGAAAAGATTAAATTATGCAAACTCAAGATGATGGATTTTCTTGAATATTGTAATGGTGATCTGCTAAAGATAATTGAGACTGACATTCCTTCATTACTCGATGCCATTGGAAATTGATGCCAAAAGATACATGATCTAGAAATCAAAGGTATAAATATAAGTTGAATGTCAAACCTAGGCATATTCTGATATGTGTTTTATCTGAACAAGAAATTGCTAAAGTTCATGCCATGACAAATGTAAAGGAGATGTGGGAGACTCTAACCTTATCATATGAAAGATTTAAAGAGTTCAAGATAAACAAGATTACACTGTTTAGACGTCAATATGAGATGTTCAACATGGAAGATAATGAAAGTGTCCCATCTGTGATTGCTAAGCTGAAGACTATTCTAAATAATATGGGATTGTTAGAATGTATGACTTTAAACTAGAGGGGGTGGGGGGGTGGGGGGATGAATGGTTTAAAGAGGGTTTTCGCAAACTTTTTAGGATAGAATGAAATTCTTTGCAAGAAACCAGATTTAGGAATTCAGTTTGCCAAGAACAAAGCTCAAAACATAAAAGCAACAGAAAAACAATCGGTTGTTTCGTAGAAACAATCAGTTGTTTATACCTGTAATATAACAGCAACTGAAATTAAAGAGTTTAAGGAAGAGAGAATTGCACAAACAGTTTATACTGGTTCACTCTTAACCCAAGAGCTACATCCAGTTTCCCAGAAACCATTGGGGAATCCACTAGGTAATCAAATCCAGATTACATACACACACCACCAAAGAAGTGACCTTGATCCCCTCAAGACACACACTTCCTTTGGCTCAGCACATACACCACCAAGAATGTTGATCTTGACAACCTCAAGAGCACACAACCCTTCTTGGCTTTACAACACCAGAATGTACACAAATCACAAAACGAATTACACTGTTACAGAATCAACTGAAATCAATACAGATTAATCCTATTCCACTTCTCTCTTGAATAACCAAAGCTCAAGTTCAAACTCAAATGCTTCAAAACTCTTTGAAAAACTCAAATCTGTTTTTCTGTCTTGTTGTTTGTTATAAAACATTAACAAACTATTTATTGTGTTCAAATATTGGTCAAAGCATTTAAAGCAGGAGCGTATTCAGTTATGAAATCAATTAAAGTTCTTTTAACAACCAAAACTATTTTCTGTTAGGATACCAAACAAACAATCAGTTGAAATAGCGAATCAATCGGTTGTTTGGGTTTGACAGCAAGTCAATCATCCAAAACGTCAAAATTTTTCAAAAACACCTAAGTATAAAACAATCGGTTGTTTCGATAAAACAACAAGTTGTTTTTCACTTAGTTTGAAAAACACTTTAATCTTAAAAGATTTGAAAACACTTAAGCTTTAGATTCAACAAAGAATGGATTACAAATATAATCTACCCCAGATCCTATTCTAAAGCATCTCAGCAACAACAAGCACATCCAACCTTCCATCAAACACAAAGGATTTGGATTCTTCAAAGCTTGAACACACTTGATTCAACAGGGATCTCTTGGAACAACTATCATCCATTATAAGGTTAATGATAAATTGTTAAGGACCCTTCCCTAAGATGAAGAGCCCAGGAAACAACTTTGAGAGCGTCTAAGGACCTAGGAGACATACCCATGGAATAACTAGTAAGTATTATTCTTATTCATGAACATGTTTTCCAAGGTGATGTCAAGAAGATGAAAGTGAAAGATATTGACTTTAGGACTTCACACAAAGAGAAGAAGACATCATCTAGTAAAGTCTATGAATTTGTAGATGAAAGACAGTTCAAACACAAACAATGATAACTTGTTTAGGGTTTAGGGTAGAAAATCAAGGGAAGGAGTTGGGCGTAAGAGTCATATGAGAACAAGATGGAAACAATATTGGAGTTGGCCAAACAAAGATAAGACATTTAAATTCTACTGAAAAAAAAATCTTTAAATAGATCGCTTGTTGATAAGTGCCTAATTTCCGTAATATTTCATATTAAAATATAGGCACTATGAATATTAATTACTAATTTACATATAAAATAATTCATAATTTATGAATTTATACCTTTTTACATTTTTTATGATCTTTAATTGAATAAGAGCATTTTATTCCCAAATTTGGTGTTAATTGCATGTTTCTGGGGAAGAATGAAAATTCGGACTAAAGAAGAATGATATATGCTAAAAGGAGAAAGCTGGAAGGCCTAAAACGCACAAAAGAGAGAGAAAAGTTCAACTTAGCAGCGAGAATGCGTCAGATTATTTGGGCTATTTTTATGTTTTTATCATTAAGCCCATGAGCGCGACACGGGAAGTCACCTAACTCTAGAAAATTAGGTTAAATAGGGGGTAAGAGGCACAACCCTAGTATGCCAGATTGAGAGGAAAACACCATTGAGTGAATTGTAACCAATTGGGAATGGAAGGTGCTAGAAGTATGTGTGGCAAATTCTACCCTTTGGGATTGGGAGTAATTTGTTCGAACTCTTATGTATTGAGGTGATATTTAAATATTTAATATTTTGTTCTTGATTTATTATTGGTGTTTTTGTTTTAGTTCTAAACCGTTGTGACAGTTTGAGAATCTTAAATCTGACCGAGATGTATTTTAGGGTTCTGACCTAAACAACAATACTTAACATAATTGAGTGCTAGAAATAGACTTGAAATGTTAATTGCCATTAACGTTTGAGTGTGATTCTATGTTGTTTTTATAAATATGTGAGAAATTGATATTTAGGAAACATTCTTAAGAATTTTATATGCGAGAAATCAATATAAATGAATTTTCTACGGGCATCAATTTCAACCAAAGAACTTAATATTAACATGCTAATCAAAATACATGAGATTCAGAAAGATGAAACCTAATCCCTATTTTTTCAATTGGAGCATCAACTCTTTGAATTGTTTTCCTGTTAATTCTTGCCATCATAACAATCCTCATACCAACTTTTATTATTTTGTTTTTTATATTTAGTGAATCTTTTACTTGAATATTCAATTGTTCCTTGTGGGATCGATATCCGTCCTTACGAACAAATTATTACTTCTGACAACGCGGTACACTTGCTGTAAAAAGTCATCACATGTTTTACATCATTTTCAAGTTATTGATATCTATTTTCTATTAATATGCCTTGCCCTGGTCCACTAAGTCCTAATTGTTGCCTATCGTAAGGTTGAGTGCACAACCATCAAACTTGTAATGTTTAGTGTGTGGTTCTTATTGGGCTTCTTCATTGAAAAGGGAAATTACATTTTCTCTACCCCTACTGCCTTTTCTTTTAAAGGAACCACAGAGGGGGTTCTTTCAGAACCTGATTGATGTTTAATGCCCTTGAAACGCTTGTTCCCACTCCACCAACTTCTTTTGCCAATCATCTCCTTCATGACTTTTGTCGGTTCTTTGAATCAAACTATCATTTTTCGATATGTGTGTGCACACACATATACACATATCATTGTAATTTTATCATAATAACAAACCCTACCTATGTATACTTTTAGATCTACAATCTCATATTACAATTTTAAAAGGTTGGTTATGTAAAAAACACACTTAATCAGTTTTCAACTTCTTCTTTGTCCATATTGCAAAATTGCCTAAGGTTTTGCAATAGAGTTTTGAGTCAAGTATAGGGGAAATCCCTCGAGTAAGGAGGGTAGTGTTGGAGGACTGATAACTGCTCAATCATATACATTTTTTCAAACAAAAGTACTAAGTTTTCTCCTATCGTAATATAGGGTCAACCTAGGTCGAATCTCAAAGATATTGTTTTCTTCACAAATTAAAAGGGTGAAAATTGGAATTGAAGCTAGAAAAGTAAAAAGAAATGTAAAAACGCAATGTAAAGTCTAGACAGAAAATTATAAATATGCAAAATGTAACTATAATAGACAATTTAGCATGTGACCGTGAATCAGACTGTCAAATGTAGTTTATGCATAAAAGTTGTAAACAATCACGTTAGAAAATCTAACATGGAATCACGAACTAAACCATCTAACATGACCTATACAAGATGACCTTCACTTAACTATCAATCAATATGAGAGCAATCGCTTAACAGATCATCTAATGAAAAAGTGAAGATGAAGAATAACATACATTGCAGAAAAAGATAAATGACAGAAAACGTAAATTGCTTGAAATGTAAATTACAAAAATTAAAGTGTTTAAAATGTAAATTGTAGAAAATTAAAGTGGTGAAAAATTAATCTGAATGTAAAGTTTTAAGTTCTAGGTTCAGTGTTTTAAGATTTTTAAACTCATACATTGCATTGCAGACATATTGGGCACAAAATCATGAATGCATTTTACTAGGAAGAAAGAGAAAAAAAAAATACAGACAAATGTCATTACTAAGTGGAGAGGGTAACCTTTTGTCCTATAACACGTCTTATCCTAGAATAAGTTCCTATATAAAGATAATAGTCTAAAAAACCTCCTTTGTGACAAAGGAATTTTATTTGCATTGTATTATTCCCTTTCTATGTTTTCTTTTGGACTTTATTATGAATTTTAAAATGTTAACCTAAAACAGATCATTATTTTTCACTTCTCCAATAACATTGATAGTTGTTAATTGTTTAAATATATAAGGGATTTTAGCAAAAATTTAAAACTGAGATCTGTCATGGTCCATTATAAGCAAATAAAGAAAAATAAAATAAACTATATATTTTTCTTGGGAACATGAATATTCCGATTTCCTCACATTATTGATAAATGAGGTGAAAATATAATTAATCCTATTAATTTTGAAACTAGTAATGATTTAGTTCAATGAATATAAATGAAGAATAAATTTTTAACTAAGGTGAAATATAATTATGTCTAGAGTAACTTCTCTTGTTCCTTCCTTTCTTAGTTTATTTAACATACATTCTCTAACATCCTGTGTTTAATATTATTTTTATTTCTTTTCATTACTATATTTTTAAAATTTTGAGAAAAAACTAAGGAAACTATCATGTTAGATTTTTTTGCAGTTTAATAAAATTTTGAGTTAATTAAGTATCTCATAAATTTAGGTATTTTAATTTTATTTTTATTTAAAAAAATATTTTATTGAATATTTAAAATAATTTTTATTTTCATCTAAATACTTTCTCCTTAACAAACTCTCGATAAGATAGACTATATAAATGTCTCTAATAACATTTTAAGAAGTAAACTTTAAGTCTAACTCAATCTTATAAAATAAGTTCATAAAATGATATTGGCACCTACATATATACTATAAAATCTACTTATATACTATAAAATATTTTTATTTATAGTTGAGAAAGGATTTTCAACAAGTTGAGAACAAAATCAAATAATAGAATATTCAAACAAGAATAAAAAGTATTTTAAACACTCAATGTAATGATTTTGTTTAATAAGAATTCATTTAAAAACACTCAAATTCTAAAGGTATTTAAAATTTAATAATAAAAATAAAATTTTGAATGATTTTGCAAAGATTATACATATTCAATAATTCTTCTTTTATTTACACCATAAGATACTATAAATTCGTTTTGGTCAGTGTAAAAGTATTACTAATAGTTAATTTTAACTTGTGTCCATTGAACACTACATAAAGAAAAGTTTTATATTATATGTCATAAATAAATTCAATTTAAACTTAATTTGTTTGTTATCATGACCTTGATGATGTGAATTATTTACTATTTGTTTTTCAGAAGTATCATGATTTGAATGGTTCTTACTATTTTGAGCCTCTGCATTTGGTAGGAAATAGTTTAACTCCTTCAGAAACTAGGGCAATACAATTTATGAGCATAGGACAAGTATGGGCCATAATCTAACGATTTTTAGAGGGTAGGGTAGTTGCACGCCCTAAGGTACGAACTAAGCCACCTTTGGTTGGTTTACAACACAATTTGGATTTTGGAATTTTCTTTTTAGTTTATGATTTTGACATATTGATTGAGTTGTGATTACCACAATAATACATATGTTAACATGTAATATGGGTTAGGACATATAATGTAGGCGAAATTAGTTGTGGGTGTAGTTTCCTACAAAGATTGATGGTGATGCGAAACTAGATTCGTAGCCAATGGTTTTGTATGAGGCCAAAAAATAAGACTATTCATAGCTTCTATTAGTGGTGTCTTTTGCAATCATAGTTGAAAGGATGCATGAGATTATATACGTTGTTTTGTATTACCAAACATCATTCATATAAAGTACAAGTCACGTTGCCGTCACTTTGATGCAACTTTTGAGAAACACAAAGAAACAAACTAGTCTTAATTATCTGTCTCATAATCAAATTCAAATATTGTATATCATGTCAATCCAATTAGCAAACGTTTCAAGAGATTTAAATTGCTCAAGTTGTCATCAATCTTATCCAGGTGTAAAGGGTCATTGAAATCTAGTTTAGATATTGGAGATATCATGGTGGTGGATTGTTTACAATAATGCAAGTGTTGTAAAAAAATAATCATTAAGTTATGGTGGTTAATAGTGGTGTGATGTTTCGCATTGGAATGTGAAATGGGGAAATAGTGAAATTATTATGAGCAATGACAGAGGAAGGCAGAAAAGTACAAGTGAGGTACTGCATGGATGGTTTGATTTTGGGAAGTAAAAACTTTGGTAGAATTGAATGGAGTGTTGTGTTGTTGTGTTGGGGTTTGTGCTGTGTTGGGGTGTGAGTGTGTGATTCGGATAGGAATTGTTCCCTTGAAACACTGTATTATGTTTGAGAGATGCGAAGCAGAAGCCATAGGCATGTGGGGCTTTTGTTTTTTGGGGTGAGGGATTTGACCCTATGGGATTCGATCCTAGTAACTATATTAACACCATAGCTCCTAAAATGGACCCGATCCCATTTACTTTTTTATCACACCTCTCTTTGCTGTTCCATTTCAACATGTGAACTTGTTGGTACTAACAACCCTAATTACTCTATCTACACAATTCATTGTATTTCTTGAAATGCACACCATACATAATTTAAAAATAATAAGATGTCAAATAAGATTTCACAACATTACTTTGGATCAAACGTCTACTACTAATTTAAAAGATATAACTAAAGAGACTCATTTGAGAAGAGAACGGGTTAGAAATTAAGTCTGATCCGAATATTGAATATAAATAAGTTAAGTAATATAAAAGAAAAAAAAATGCAAACTCATAATTTTAATATTTTGAGTTAGATGTATTGTCATAATATTTTATGAGTTTGTTCACGTCTCATTAATGTTGAATCTTTTCAGTATCACCCCGTCCAAAGACCCAATAGTGCTAGAAGACTCAGATTCATCTTGATGGCCGACTTAGAATATTATGTGGGTGAAGATTTCTAGATTTCAGGATTCCTTGTATTGAAAGTCTTCTTGACAGATACTTTCAGGTACATGTATCTCGTAGTAGTAAACGACGATACAAGTCAAGGTTAGAATCGATGGGGAGTATTATATAAGGAATATCTCTTATATGTGTTGGATGTATCTCATCAAAGTTGAGTCTCCCTAATATATTCTCCCTCAAAAGATTCAAAATTAGTAGCAAATAAAAGGTCTCGAGTTTGATTCCTAATGGAGCAATTATTGAAGGGAAGATTATTGCAGGTTGCATTACTTATCCTATGACATGTGAGTCAGGTGAGACAAATCATAATCGAAGATGTTGATTCTAAAAAACCCAACATGTTAAGTTATATGAAAAAAAAAAATCATTTCATGCTAATTAATATTTTCCTTGTCTTCTCAAATCACATAAACCAAACATTTTGTGTTTCTCTTTTTTTAGATGAAACAAAACATTATTTTTTTCAAAACAAAAAAAAAAATCGTATTTCTGATGTTGTTTTGGTACACACAATAGCCTTACATCATTTAGAAATCGATATCAGGATAATTTAAATACAAATTCTTTCATTAACCTTCTAAGACACCTTTTAAGGATAAAATCGTCATCTCATATGTGATGATGATTGAGCCTAACATTGTCATCTCGACAAATTTGACGTTGAAATATTGACGTTGTTTGTGGGTGAAAAAAGGGTTTCAAAGATGAATTCTCACCCCCATGGGAATGGAAAAGTAGTTCTAAAGACGAACTTTCGTTCCCTTTATCCATTGATTGAGGGACTTGTTCTGGTGCGACCAACTGTGGCTACTCTAGTCGGTGGAAATCATCGTGTCAACAACAGAGGGATGAGAATAAAGTTCCTTTACATAGTTTCCCTCTAAAGGAAAAAAGTCAATATGACTCGAAAACGGTTCTTCTCCAATTGCAATAACATTTTTTCTCACCAGAGGTATATTTTCGTTGAAGAATAAGCCACCATATGAACGTACCTAAAGAAGAAAATGGTGATGAATGATTATGAAAAAAATTAAAAAAATGCTCACATGAAGTCTTGAAAGGCAGAGGAAGGTTTGAGTGATGGAAGTAAGAAGGATATAAAATATAAGGCACACGAAAAGTTTAAAATGTTTAACACTTTATGCGAAATGATGAGGTTCACTAAACATGATATTCTATGAAAATGTGTCACAAAAAGTGAAAAGTCAATCACCTAAACAATGTAATGTCTCAAAAATATATAAATCATCATTAATGCTAAATTCCCTTATAAATACACATTGGAAATCACCTTTGTGTGTCAAAGTTTGATTAAAAACATTCAATATAGGATGGTTGAATAAACTTGGCCTCGGTGAAAAGGCTGTAAAACATTAACCTTCAAAAGTGTGGTTGTGAAAATTCTACCTTGAAATTAACCACTCAAGGTTGATGTAAACTCGATCGATATAATAAAACTTGTTTATCCTATAAATCAATTCACATACATCCCATTTATGGATTCCGACCTTGGAAGGCTTATGTACCCTCCTACTTTCGAGAAACTCATATATGATTATAATTGAATATAATTAACAATATATCTATCCAATTTTCGAACAACTTTAAATACAATCTATCACCCATTAGACGGAGAGTCTGCAAATTTTGATGATAACAAAACACTATAAGATGTGTTGTATGTATAAACCAAACTCACTCATGTACAAAACCGTTAGAAATTGTAAGGACCGAGAAAAAATAGTCTTAGAGTAGAAATGGTACAATTAAAATGACACCTGAATATTTTATTATTAAAGTGAAAAGGCTATATAAATAGAAATTTAGTTATTCAGGTTTCATTTTAAAAGAACCATCATCTGTCTAAAAGCTCCTTTTTCCTTTCCTCTGCCTTCTTTCTAACATTCCGACCTCCTCGCTCATCAGATCAACGATCGGAGTCCGCCATTGGACTCCTGGCAGTGAACTCTACAAGATTGACCGATCAAAATCTTAGATAGAGTAAGTTCATTCTTGGCTCCTTTTCCTTTGGGTTAGTTTTGATTTGGTTAGGTTGTCTTTTAGTTTAAGTTTGCATGTGAGGATTTTATCTTCAGAATTAATCTCTGATAGCTCAGGGTCCTAGTGATATCGTTAGATTTGTGATCAGGACTCTGTGGTGCAGGTTAGGGTATCCTTAAGCTTTTGGTGGGTTTGGAGCTCTTAGTGAGCATCTGCTAAAGTCCAGGTAAAGGAAACTAGTTTAAAATTTTCAAAAGAACCCTAGGCTAGAAGATTTGAATGTGAGTGTGACGTGGTCACCAATTCCAAATTTCGTTGCAAGATTTCTTGTTTTGAGTAGATTGTAGTTTGATTGAAATTGAAAGTGTTGTGATTGAGAATTGGTTGTTTAAATTTAAATGATTTTGCAATTAGAAATCATATATATGTATAGATGAACATAATAACTCAATGATTCAATGAGAGTGATTGTATCATGTTGAACAAGAACTTTCAATGTAATGTGTAAATTTACAAATTTATGAATTGAATGAGATGTTGATTTATAATCTGATAGGTATATTAAGTTATGCAGAATTTTTCTGCATATTTCGCTTAAGCTAGATAATTCTAGTTCAAGCTAAAATCTTGGGTGTTCTCGGGTTGAATTTAGCTCAAGCTAGCAAATTCTATCTCAAGCTAAAATTTTGGGTGCTCTCGGGTTGATTTTAGCTCAAGCTAGCAAATTCTAGCTCAAGCTAGACTCTCTAAAAAAACAAAAAAACAAAAAACAAAATAAATCTGAAATTTGTTTTCTATATATATTTGTTTTTAAAAGGTTGGTTTATTTCTTTCTGTATAGTTATAAATTTTATATAGACTTTTATTTCATGTATATTTAATTGAAAATCTCTTTAATTAGACATTTATATGATTAGTAGATGAATTGTGGTATGTTTTGGAAATTCTAAAATTTTGTAGGATTTGATTCTTTGATGTTGGATTTTTATGAGGTTCAAAGTATGAATTTTAATCAAGACATAGTATTTTCAGGAAAAAAAAAATACCATGTTAACATTGTTTAGGATGTGCATTGACTAGGGATTTGTCTAGAATGAGATATCCTGACTCTACTGAGATAATGAAATCATATAGATGAAGTTATTCAGGTGATGAGAGTCAAAGGAGGTTCATATGAAGGGGTAAGTTGTTTGAAAGATTACTAACTTGACCTGTTATATGAGTTAACCCTGTCATACTAGGAGAGAGATGATATTGAGATTATTTATGCGCATAGTTTTGTGGATTTCACAGTGATGTAGTTGACAGGTGCAAATCTCTGGGTCTAAGTCAATGCATGAGTTTTCTGGATGTAAAGTCAAGTATCTATGTGTTATGAGTCAGTAGAAGTCTGACATGAGAAAGATGAATATTGAAATTGTTGATAAACACTTGATGATTATGTGGAATGCATGGGAAATGATGAATTTATGTGGATGTTTAAATTTATATTTATGTTATAAGTTTTAAAAATACCTAGCCTACCCTTTGTTTTGTTTTGTTGTTTTTCTTTGATCTGTGATGATCGTGTATTTTACACGGGAGCAGATGAAGTTACAGGTGATAAAGTTTCTAGGTGAGAAGATGGATGATGGAAAATGTTTATTTTCTTTTGAAATTTTGGTTTTAATTATATGTAAATGTTTCAAGTCTTATAAAGAGAAAGATAATTTGAAACATTATATGAAAGAATTGCAGATATATTTGTATTATGTTTATATATTTATTTTAATATTTCATACAGATTATGGTTATTAGATATGAGAAAATATAGGTATGTTACAAAAATCATATATGGGATGATCATGAAAGCTAAGCGGACGTTATGAACAAATAGACACTCATATAATGCATTTTATGATGTAACATATAACGCACTAAGACATAGTCTTCATAAATTGAAGTATCAAATGATACATGTGCCTAAACATTGCCAAAAATGAATGCTAGACAATTGTCTCAACAAAGGAGAAAGATAATGTTACACAAAGTGTTAAACAATTTCAAGCATTATTGTGAACAGAAGATCAAAAGATGGTAGTGAACATGATAGATGAAGTCTTAGTTGTACTCATCAAATGATGTGTTGAAATAAACAAGAAGCTTGACTTCACTGAAAGACTACAACACGTTAGACGATGAAAACTCATTACATAGTTGTAGAGAAAACTAACACACTTAATAGACGATGAAAGCTCTACAACACGTCAGACGAAGATCAAGTAATAAAAGATACATATGGTTTAATGTTTTAAGGAAGAAATACAATTCCCTAAGTGATTATAAATTGTTTTCAAATATTATTGTGCCTTAATGATTAGATTCAAATATGTATTAAAAAGGTTTCACATGATTGATCGTGTATAGTTTTTCCGAATCAGATTAAATCTAATTGCAGTTAAATGTTTTAATTTGAGTTAATCTGAAAAAACTTGATCATATATTTTTGAATTAATATATGAAAATAGAAAGACGTGATAATTTGAAGATATTATTTTTTAGTTATTCATATTCTTTAAAGATTACATTGATTGTTGATACTCACGAAAGATTTCTAAATGTGTTTTAAAAATATAAAAAAATACACAAAGTTAAATATCTAGAGTTTTCGTATTCATTTAATCAAAGAAACCATGAAATTGATAAACAAAGATTAATACAATCAAAAAGTAAATACCATCCGATCATTACTTAAAAAAAGCACATATAACATACTTATTCTAAAAATAATTAAATATAGACTATATAATAATTACACAAATATTGAATAAGCAATTACATCTTTTGATTATTTAAACGGTCGGTAAAAAACTTATAAATAATAATAGTAATAATAATAATAATAATAATAATAATAATAATAATAATGTAACATGTCATATATACACTTGATATTTTTTAATAGTTGTTATTGTAATAAGCATCAAATAATTTTTGGCATATCAATGTCTCGATGATCTTCATGAGTGGCTCGATGCCTATATATCAAAAAGATCAAACTCATCTCTTTTATAAGAAAAAAATTAATTAATTAATTAATATATATATATATATATATATATATATATGACCTTTTCCTTCTCATTCTTTGTCGGTGCTTTGTCTACACAATGTAAAAACTCTTTTCTTTATGTTCTAGAAAATTGCCATGATGAAATATTTGTCATCACTTAAAAATATTAAGATACCAATCTTTTCTCTTTTGGTCTATACTTTTCTGAACAGTTTCTTGTATGGATTCTATTTATTTTGTTATAAGACCAACCACTTGATATCTACAGCTAACAAATTCATTGCATTCCACTGTTTTATAAACCATGACAAATGAAATAAGGATGACAATTAATTATAACTACTTCGAATGTAAGAGAACTGTATGATTGAGACATATTTTATACTTTTCTTATCACAAAGATATATAAGGGTGTATTTTCTTAACTATTTATCAATAATTCATTTTCATGAAACAAATTTACTTATTATTTTTAATGAAACTTTATCTCTACCATATTGTTTAAAACTTTGGTATTATAAATTAAAACTTTAGTGATATATGTGTGGACCTCATTATGAAAAAGAAAATTAATTACCTGTAACTGGTTATTCAAAGCAATGACATGGTTGGCACCATTCCAAGACCCAAAAAAGTATAAAGTGAATTTATTTTATTTAAAATATATAAAATTGTTAAACAATTTTAATGTACATCGCAACTAGTGTCCTTTAATTAAACAATCTAAAATTTTGATTAAAAAATCCTTACTAATATTATATTATATTATATGATATTATATATATATATATATATGTATAACACAACAAAATTTAGCTCTAAAAAGTAATGGTATGAAATTCAAAGTTGCATTAAATGCAAAGTAATATATGTGATAAGAAGTGATTAAGATTTGATGTCTTGTCAAATAATATGACTGTATATCAAAGGACGTAATTAATGTGCAGAAGATTTTGTTCTGTACGTTCTTTGTCACACTCGAATTGGAATTTATAAATGAGAGTTTTGAGTGATTTGTTTTATTTACTACTATTGATATGTGTCTTGCTGCATATTTTAATAATAATATGTCTATCTCTACACGTAGTTAAATTGCTGCTTTAAGAAATTAAAATATTATATAACCTTTAATCATCACTAATATAAGTGTGTTAGGATTTTTAATAAAATAAATATGTTTAGCTTCTTTTAGAAAACAAAACTATCATGTAGCAAAAACATAGCTATGAAACAAACAAAAAACTTTGTTTTGTGCCACCCACCATCTCCCTTTATATAATAGAAATTTTAAATGGCTTGGTCTTTTGAATTCTCAATTGAATAAGATTAAAAAGGTAAAGAGAAAAATGCGGGAGACAAAAAAAATGCTACAAAAGGTTACCCTAGTCCAAGTATGGAAGGAAAAGAAATAGCTCAAAAAACCTAAACAAAGAGTAGTAGTACACATATAATAGACAACTACACATAAAGATTTGGATTTTAAATTACAACGTTTTTTTTACCAATATAAATTAATCATGAAATAAGGTTTTAATTATGAAATAAGGTTTTGGTTCCTTCAGTGAAGAGGAAAAATTTAATCATTACAACAATGAACTTCTTTTGTATTATTATGATTTTTATTATACTTACTATTAATAATATTAATAATACTAATAATATTAATAATACTAATAATAATTTATAATACTAATAATATTAATAATACTAAAAATATTTTATAATATTAAAAATATTTTATAATATTAATAATACAAATCATATTAATAATACTAATAATATTAATAATACAAATAATATTAATAATACTAATAATATTTTATAATACTAATAATATTAATAATACTAATAATATTAATAATATGAATATAATATTAATAATATAAATATAATAATATGAATATAATATTAACAATATTATTAATAACATTAAAAATATTATTAATAATGTTAATAATATGAATATAATATTAATAATATGAATATAATTTATATTATTATTATAAATTGTATAAATTATATTAATAATAATATGTATAAATTATATTAATAATAATATGTATAAATTATATTAATAATAATATGTATAAATTATATTAATAATAATATGTATAAATTATATTAATAATAATATGTATAAATTATATTAATAATAATATGTATAAATTATATTAATAATAATATGTATAAATTATATTAATAATAATATGTATAAATTATATTAATAATAATATGTATAAATTATATTAATAATAATATGTATAAATTATATTAATAATAATATGTATAAATTATATTAATAATAATATGTATAAATTATATTAATAATAATAATAATAAGTATAATAAAAATGGTAATATGACCAAATAACTTATGTGGTCTAGTGGTTGATGTTTCCTTGGTCACTGAAGGGTCTTGGATTTGATTCCTACATGTTGCAATTTGCTTCAAATATTAATTTGGAACTTGGGTTCGAGTCTTATGTAATTCCAATTTTTCTTGTAGTGTCAATTTGTCATCATTTAGGTGAGGTGTATCAACTTTTTGAATTCATCGATTTGTATTGGCTCGATTCGTTTAACTCATCCATCTAGTGAGCTCGCTCGCCATGTCCTTCTTTATTTTTGCACTTTTAAAGAGTAATGTCATGCTTTCGAAATTAAAATTGGTAGTAGTCAATGTTTTATATAGAACTTTATTTACATTAATTTCTTTATGTCTCATTTGATTCATTGAAGTATTGTTCATATTTACTTTATTTTGTTAGACATTAAACCTTCTTTGATTAGAATATTAAATTTGGAAAATTTTCTCCGCACCTCTATACCTTCCCCTTGCACCTCCATACTTTTCTTTTAATTCCAATAACACTCTTCTAAGTTGGATATGGTGGAGAGTGTGGTGTCTTTTTTTTTTTTTTCCATTTTCAAGTGGTGGTGGTTGAGGTAAGTTTTGTGGTGTTTTTATTGGTAGTGGTTTTGTTTTCGTTTGATTTTTTTTTTCATTTTTTGGAAGCCACAAAACCTAGAAAAAAACCATCAAGGTGAAAAAAATGGAATACAATACTAAAAAAGTTATATTCGCGGTAGGGAACATCAAATACAACAAATCTTCTCACCAACCCTCTTACACACATGCTCAATGATAGAACTGCTCTCACCAACACTGCAACTGGATAAAATTAGAAATGTTGCAGCTAAAAGGGAGGTACGATTAGAAGGGAGATATGAGGTGCAGAGGTGCAACTGAGATTATTTAAAAAATGTGAAGTATAGGGTTATTTAAAATTTTCAAAAAGGTTAAAACCGACTTTTTTACAATTAATATAATATGAAGGTGTAAGAAGGTATGGAAATGGAAAGAAAATTTATCTCAAATTTTAATTCAATTTTATTGTTTTTTTTTTACATTTTTATTGTAAAAAATGATATCAATCACTAAAACCAAATAAATAGATAAAAAAGTAACAGATCATCAATCTGCTAATAACTCACCTTATGACGACCTGAAATCTTAATTAACAAACCTTTCCTATTCCACTTTTGAGATGCTAATAATAAATCGGGCTAAAACATATTTACTTATCTTTTTGTCGCCCTATTTTTGGTAGAGATAATTTACTTTTGATTTCTCAAAATTAAAGGAAAAATCATTGATAAAATTGAAGATTCTAATTATTGTCTTAAAAATAAAAATACTTTATTTTCTTATAACAAATAGAAAATCTAAATTATCCGTGTCTGACATTCTTTAAAGTAAATACACCAACTTTAACAAGTACAACAAAATTTATGATTCTTACCTAATTCTATTCAAATTCAAATACTAAAAAAATATTTTTGAGTGATACTTATATATATATATATATATATATATATATATATATATATATATATATATATATATATATATATGAGAAATCTGAAACATAATTTGTCTAAAATATTATTTACACAATTCAATTAACATAATTTAACAAGTTACTAACCAAAATTAAATTTGACATCTTAGTTTTATTGGTACAAAATGCAATGAATTTTTTTAAGAATTTAAATGTGAATTATCTCAACAGAAGGACAAAAACTATATTTTTTCAAAACAAAATTAGTTTTAAAAGTTCAAATCTTGAAAAATGAGTAGGTGCATGGCATGACCTATTGAATTGATAGGATTTTCTTCTAACACCCTCACTTTTATTCCTGGGCTGCACCTATGAGTATCTTGGATGGAGAAAAATATCTTTTTCTAATCACTTTCACATACTATGAAAAATATTATCCGGAACATATTAAAAAATTGAAGTATACATTTTAGATAATAATTACAAAATGAAAAGTAGTCCAAAATACATAAAATAATACCAAAATACATAAAAAAAAGTCATCTAAAATATATTAAAAAATAAAATATATATTTTAGATGATAAATAAGTGAATGAAAAGCGTTAAAAATTGCATAATCTATAACAATATAAAAAACATTCTATTACCACAAAAAAATATTTTTAACATGGATTATATTTAGTGTTTCTGGCGGTTTTAACCCTCGCTAAGTGCGTTATCTGCAGTTTATTTTTTCCTAGAAGATCCAACATCGTTAACAGATTACTGGCGGGTTTTACCCTAAACCAAAACCAAACAGCGTGTTCAGAAACAGTAATGTGTTATTGATGGAAGAGTGCCTTCAATCCGATTGGTTTTCTTGGTGGAGAAGTGTGGAAACTTCATGGATTGTAGCGGACAAGGAGCTCACTTAGAGCTTGTGGATTTCTTGAAGGTGAAGGATAGGTATGGAGAGTGATAGGTGAGGCCTAATCACTTGGTCTAGTAGAAAGTTGAAGATCGAACGTCTATCATAGGGAGGGTAGGAGACAAGAGTGTAATTGACACAAATTTGGCAGCAATTCACTCATTGATTAATCTTACAAAATGAGAGCCAAACACCTCAATTTATAGGAGAGAGGGCTGAACTTTGGAGCCAAAAGTTTAAAATTCAAAATAAAATTCTCCAATGAGAAGGTGCCATGTGGAGTCATGCTTTCCATGTTTAGCTCACACCTTCATGCAAAATCCTCTTCACTCCTATGTTGGCATGTGGACGTCCATGTGCTCCATGCCAATGTATTTTCGTTCTCCAATATACCCTAGACGTTTAGGGTTACATTGGGCTCAAAGAAGCCCAATTGTTACCATAACTAGTCATATTTTACAATTGGCCCAAATACAAGCTCAAAAACTTATGCTACTTGACCCAAATATTTGGTCCAATTACTTTATGCTACTAGGCCCAATACATGATCCATGAAATCCTAAACAACTTTATACAATTTATTTAAGTTAAAGCTTGACCACAAATAATATTGACTTGTCAGAAACTCAGCTTTCTTGTGTTCTTCTAACCAAAACTCTAGTTTATATTTTGATGAGTTAGAGGTCTTCTTTGATATGCTTGTACATTCCTTCACCCTAGAGTTGTCCTATTGATTGGGTCTACAAAAATAAACAAAACCCCAATTGAACCCATATTTACAATTAAATTAATAAACAATTTCTAGTTCTTCACCCTCCTTATTATATTGTTGGGTGAGGCTGAACCGTTTCCATCCGTTATCACAAGACAAAACTATCACAATCTACTAACCAAATGTGTGATTCCCATCTTCCTGTTCTGCGATAGAAACTGATGTCACGATACTGTGAACTCCACGACCTCCGTCTACAACGACTCTTCTTCACCTGCGACTGCCACAGAGTGATCCTCTGCTCCACAGTGGCACCGTTCTAATGACGAGACTTCCAACCATGCCAGAGAGACACCGGAGTCGATCGCTAGAAAGAGTTAGATGGTGCGGATGGAGGATTCTCCAATGGAGAAGGAGGCTCTGTTGTTGAGGATGGCGAAGTTGTAGGCTAGGAGTCACTGTAGGAGCAGGAGTCATCGGTGTCGGTAGCATTGAACACGGAGGAACTAAAGCTTCTAAAGCTCTTTATTGGTTGTTGTTGGGCGGTGAGGTTAAGATCCAACATCGCGGTGAGACTTTGTTAGACTATCTTAAGAAGGCATTTAGAGGGAGAGTAAAGTTAGTAAGAACCAGAGGTAGAGGGACGAATCTCCTACAATAACGCCTTTACATCTCTGTGAAATAGGGACTGACCCAACCCAACCATACAATAATATGAAGGAGTTTCATACAGGGAAAAGAGTGACGAGTCATGAGAAAAATTTAAACCCTTTTAGAAAATACAATGAACATGTAAAACAATTTTTTGGAAAAGAGACCTTTACTTTAAAAATTATAATAATAATTTTTTTACTGAGGTTTACTATCGCGTATTACTAGAGGTTATTCTAACCTCAACTAATAAACCTCTCTTGAAATTATAATTTTTTTTAGTCTACATTAGCTATTCCAGAATAAAACCAAATGAATACATATTATAAAATTATGTAAAATTTGTGGTTTCTTATAGATAAAACATTCCGAAACAAAATTAAAAGTGTATTACGAAATGATCGTTTCATTACTTTATATATCTTAAAAAAGGACAAAACTAAAATTTTATAAATTATAGATACACTATGTGAGGACTTAGAAAATAGTTTTAGATTAAAAATTGTATAATTAAAATATACCTAATTTTTTTTATTAAAGTTAAAAATGTATATAAATAAAAAAAATCAGTTATTAATTTTCATTTTAATATAACCATCATCTCTCTACAAACATTATTCTTTTACTTTTTTGTTTTTTCTCTAAGATTCTGACTACCTCCTTCGTCAGACTGATGATCAGAGAACAAAGTTGTTAGAGTAAATTCATTTTTATTCTTTTTCCCTTTGTCAATTTTGAGTTCTAGTATTTGCTTAGATATAGGTGTTTACATGTGATGGTTAAAGCTTCAGGATTAGTTTTTTTTAGTTAAAAGTCTCGATGATATGTTTGGATCATTAAGTTATCCCTGTTTTTCTTTAAGAGTCAGAGATCTTTGTAAGTATGCCTACTTATAATCAAGTAAGGGAAACTAGTGTTTATTTTTCAATAGAACCATATGTTAGAAGATTTGGATGTGAAGGTAACGTGGTCACAAACTTAAATTTTTTTTTTTGCGGGATTTGTTATTGAATAAATGAGATTTTTTTTATTGAGATTATTTTTAAAAGTTTAGATATAGTAGACTTTGATAATTTTTAAATGTACATGTTGATCGTGATGTTGAATAAGTCCTTGAAAGTATTTGAATGGTAGTATGCATGATTTGAAGTGTAAATATTGATTAATGTTAATTAATATAGTAGTTTAATAAGAGTAATTGTCCAACTCTAGGCAATGTGATATCATTTTGATATTATGTTTTAAAATTTGAGTATTGATTTCTGGGTGAAAGCTTGAAAAGTATCAACTTTATAAAATTTTCTTTTGATATTTTTGCTTAAATGAGAAATTTTCACTCAAGCTAGAATATGACAATGAAATTACCTTACTCTCGAGTCCATTTTCGCTCAAATAAGAGGATTCTCACTCAACAAAATTGGACTGAAAGTTTGGGTTGTTCTCGAGTCTATTTTCACTTGAGTGAAAATATTAATGGAATTGGACATGTTCTCGACCTCATTTTTGCTTAAGGGACGAAATTTTCACTCAAGTGAGGTCATTTTCGCTCGAGCTAGATTATTTTTGTTGAATCAAGTGTGTTCAAGCTTTGAAGAATCCAAATCCTTTGTGTTTGATGGAAGGCTGGATGTGCTTGTTGTTGCTGAGGTGCTTTAGAATAGGATATGAGGTAGATTATATTTGTAATCCATTCTTTGTTGAATATAAAGCTTAAGTGTTTTCAAATCTTTTAAGATTAAAGTGTTTTTCAAACTAAGTGAAAAACAACCTGTTGTTTTGTCGAAACAACCGATTGTTTTACACTTAGGTGTTTTTGAAAAAAAGTTTGAAAACTGTTTTGGATGGTTGACTTGCTGTCAAACCCAAACAACTGATTGATTCGCTATTTCAACCGATTGTTTGTTTGGAATCCTAACAGAAAACAATTTTGTTTGTTAAAAGAGCTTTAATTGATTTCATAACTAAATACGCTTCTGCTTTAAATGCTTTGACCAAGATTTGAATACTATAAATAGTTTGTTACTATTTTATAACAAACAACAAGAAAAGAAAAACAGATTTGAGTTTTTCAAAGAGTTTTCAAGCATTTGAGTTTTAACCTTGAGCTTTGGTCATTCAAGAGAGAAGTGGAATATGATTACTCTGTATTGATTTCAGTTGATTCTGTAACAATGTAATTCGTTCTGTGATTTGTGTACATTCTGGTGTTGTAAAGCCAAGAAGGGTTGTGTGCTCTTGAGGTTGTCAAGATAAACATTCTTGGTGGTGTATGTGCTGAGCCAAAGGAAGTGTGTGTCTTGAAGGGATCAAGGTCACTTCTTTGGTGGTGTGTGTATGTAATCTGGATTTGATTACCTAGTGGATTCCCCAGTGGTTTCTGGGAAACTGGATGTAGCTCTTGGATTAATAGTGAACCAGTATAAACTGTTTGTGCATTTCTATCTTCCTTAAACTCTTTAATTTCAGTTGCTGTTATATTACTGGTATAAACAACTGATTGTTTCTGCGAAACAACCGATTGTTTCTGCGAAACAACCGATTGTTTCTGCGAAACAACCGATTGTTTCTGCGAAACAACCGATTGTTTTTCTGTTGCTTTTCTGTTTTGAGCTTTGTTCTTGGCAAACTGAATTTCTAAATCTGGTTTCTTGCAAAGAATTTCATTCTATCTTAAAAAGTTTGCGTAAACCCCCTTTAAACCATTCACCCCCCCTCTAGTTTAAAGCCATACATTCTAATAATTTTCGCTCAAGCCAAAAAAAATGCTTATGTGTTTATGTGATTTTCTTTGAGATTTTTGGATTGTTTAAAAATATAAACTTTGATGTGATTTAATGGTGTACTTATATGTGATATGAAATATTAATTATGTGAAAGTGTGATCAATAGATAATATTTTCAGGAAAGAAAATATAGTGTTGAGATTTTTAGGAGAGTGTATTGATTTGTAAGAACTCTATGAAATGGACGATCCTAACTCTACTGGTATATCGAAATCATATAAATGAAGAGTACCATGTGGTGAAAGTTGAAGGATATTTATATGACTAAGTCTGAGGTTTGAAAGAACTAATGAGAACATATCATATGGATTTACCCATGTCATATGAGGATGAATTTCCTGAAGGGGAGACTATCTTGTGATGAGAACATGATAATATGACAGGTGCATGTTCTTGAGTTCTAATTTCAATACATTGGTCTTTCAGAAGTAAAGTCGAGTGTCTATGTGTTTGTAGCAGAGGCCTCAGCTGAGAACCAACCACTAGAGCTATGGTAAAGAGAATACAAGAAGATTGAGACTTTGCTACTGATGGCAGAGAAATTCTCTTATACATGTTTAAAAATGCCTTAACCTAGTGTAATTTCCTAAAGTAGGATTTTAATTTTCTTGCTTAAAAGTAGATTAGGAAATTTACTTACAATTTTTCTTTAATTAAATTAGGGTTAAGGTTAGGCATCTAAAACCTACTTAGGGTATAATTCATCTTAATTGAAGCCCACATTAAATCCTAGGCCAATCATTAGACCTAATTAGGTCACATGGAGCACACTTGATCATTTGGTATCTAGAGCTTTGGTTCTTCAAGAGATAAGTGCCTTCTCTTATTTTTCTTCTTCTTAATTCCGTGTTGTTGCATTGATATTCTTTATTATCTTGAATTTCGTTTTATATGATGTTGTCTTCTATTTCAATCGATTCAAATTGTTGATGTTCTTGAACCATCCATTTTAAATTTTATAGGTTTCAATTTGAGTATACCGTTTGCCTTTCATTTTCTTTTAGTCTTATTGCAATTTCATTCATAAGTTGCAATGGCTAAATAAAGATAGGGATTTAACTATAGATAAACAGGTAGAAGTCAGTCTTTTATGGGAAACTACAAAGACAATGTTTTATGTGATGTAGTACCCATGGAAGCCTGCCATATCTTATTGGGAAGGTCATGGAAATTTGATAAGAAAACCACCTATAATGGCCTTACCAATGAGATTACTTTTACCCATAAAGATAAAAAATTTGTACTTTATCCTTTAACACCTTCACAAGTGGTAGAGGACCAAGTACAAGTGAAAATAAAAAGAGAAAATGAAAAAAAATCTTGAAAATCAAAGGATATTTCCAAAATTGATCTTAAAAGTGGATATTGTTGAATCAAGTGTGTTCAAGCTTTGAAGAATCCAAATCCTTTGAGTTTGATGGAAGGCTGGATGTGCTTGCTGTTGCTGAGGTGTTTTAGAATAGGATCTGAGGTAGATTATCTGTGTAAATCCACTCTTGATTAAATCCAAAGCTTAAGCATTTTCAAACCTTTTGAATTGAAAGTGTTTTTCAAACTAAGTGAAAAACAACCTGTTGTTTTGTTGAAACAACCGATTGTTTTACTCTTAGGTGTTTTGAAAAAGGTTGAAAACTGTTTTTGGTGGTTGACTTGCTGTCAAACCAAAACAAACGATTGATTCGCACATTCAACCGATTGTTTGTTTTCAAATCATAATAGAAAACTGTTTTGTGTGTTGACTGAGCTTTAAATGATTTTGTAACTGAATGCGTTACTGTTTTAAATGCTTTGACCAGTCTTTGAAAGCTATAAAGGGTTTGTTCAGATCTTGTAACAAACAAGAACTGAGATTTAATCATAGAAAAACATATTTGAGTTTTTCACTGATTTTGCTTTCAAGAGTTAAAGATTGCTTTGAGATTTCTTTGATCAAGAGAGAGTGGAATATTATTTTCATTTGTATTGATTTCAGATCATTCTGTAACAAGTGTAATCCTTTTGTACTTTGTGTAAACTCAGGTGTGATAGGCCGAGAAGTGTTGTGTGCTCTTGAGGTTGTCAAGATCAACATTCTTGGTGGTGTTTGTGCTGAGCCAAAGGAAGTGTGTGTCTTGAGGGGATCAGGGTCACTTCTTTGGTGGTATGTGTAAGTAATCTAGGTTTGGTTACTTAGTGGATTCCCCAGTGGTTTCTGGGAAGACTAGATGTAGCTCTTGGTTTAAGAGTGAACCAGTATAAACTGTGTGTGCAATCTCTCTCTCCCTTAAACTCTTTAATTTCAGTTTGTATATTTTTAACTGGTATAAACAACCGATTGTTTCTGCGAAACAACCGATTGTTTTTCTGGTGTTGTGCTAAATTGCTTTGTGTTTTTGGCAAACTTAGTTCTGAATCAAGTTTTATCAAAGGAATTTCATTCTAGACTAAAAAGTTTGCGAAAACCCTCTTTAAACCATTCACCCCCCTCTAGTTTAAAGCCATACATTCTAACAATTGGCATCAAGAGCTTAGTTCTTGAAATTTATTCAAGTTTGATCCTAAAACTGTTTTTATATGGCTGATAGATTACCCTTTGGGGAGGGTGCTTCAATAAACAGACCACATCTGTTTTGTGGTTTGAACTACCAATTTTGGAAAGTCAGAATGAAAATCTTTGTTGAATCCCTTAACAAAGGAATTTGGGATGCAATTGAAAATGGCCCCTTTGTTCCAAAATTTGAAAAAGATGGATCTTCCATTGAAAAACCTTGGTTTTAATGGACTGATTCTGAAAGCAAGAAGGCCAAATTTGATTGCATTTCTAAAAACATAATAACTTCTGCCTTGAATTCAGATGAATTTTTTAGGGTCTTTCAATGCAAATCAGCAAAGGAGATGTGGGAAACCTTGGAGGTAACTCAAGAAGGTACCGATGAGGTGAAGAGAGCCAGAAAGCATACTCTAATCCAAGAGTATGAAATGTTCAGAATGCTCAAGGGTGAGACTGTTGCTGAAGTTCAGAAGAGGTTCACTCTCATCATCAACCATCTCATGAGCCTTGAGAAAACCTTTGAAAAAGAAGAGCTAAACATCAAGATCCTCAAATTTCTTGATAGATCTTGGCAACCTAAGGTAACTGCTATATCTGAATCAAAAGATCTAACATCATTAAGTATGGCTTCTTTGTTTGGCAAGCTTAGGGAACATGAGTTGGAGATGAATAAACTCAATGTTCAAGAAAGTGAAGACAAGCATGTGAGAAGCATTGCCTTAATAGCTGTCAAGCACAAAAGCAAGCAAGAATCCAGTGATGAAAGTGATGAAGAGAACCTTAGTTTGCTATCTAGAAAGTTTAGCAAATTCTTGAAAAGGAATTGCAACAAAGACATCAACAAGGAAAGGTATGGAAACAAAAAATCCAATGATTTTAATTCCAATAACTATACTTGTTTTGGTTGTGGTGAGCAAGGGCACATAAAGAAAGATTTCCCAAATAAAGAAAGCAAGGAGAAGAAGTCAAGCTACAAAGAAAAGAAGGGAAAGTCAAAAAGGGCCTACATAGCTTGGGATGAGAATGAAGTCTCCTCATCAAGCTCATCATCAAGTGAAGAAGAAAAGGCAAACATATGCTTGATTGCAGAAGGAGATGATGAGTCATGTAGCTCAAGTGATGTAAGTTCATGTGCTTCTCTAAATGCTGAAAATTATAGTAAATTGCTTGAAGCTTTTCAAGAAACACATGAAGAAGCTAATCGATTGGTTCTTTCAAACAATCGATTAAAAGGGCTTAACAACTGGCTTGAAAAGAGAGTTAAGGCACTTGAAGAAGAGCTAGAAAAATCAAAAAGTGATTTTGAAAATCTGGAAACTCATTGCAAAAACTCTTCTTGCATGTGTGACACTCTCATTTGTGAAAATTGTGAAAATCTTGAAAAGAAAGTACATTATCTTGTTAGTACTGTGGATAAGCTTTCAAAAGGAAAATCCAACTTTGAGAATGTCTTGGCATCTCAAAACTGTGTTTTTGGAAGAGCTGGATTAGGTTTTAATCCACAAAACAAGTAAAATAATTTTTCAAAGAATTTTTCAAAACAGCCAGTAAAACAACCGATTGTTAAGTCGAAACAACCAGTTGTTACATGCTTTTATTGCATGAAGAAAGGCCATTCTGTCAGATTTTGAAAAATAAGGAAATATTCTGTTCCCAGAGGCTTTATGAAGTGGATTCCCAAAGGTTGTGAGGTTTCAAATGATAAAAATAAACCAAATGGACCCACATTTGTAAGGGGACCAAACCTTGTTGCTTGAATTCATGAGGCACTGAGTCATCTGATCAGGTTCTTGGAAGGAAAAGAGTAACATTGAAGCTGAATCAATGTTATGTACTTACCAGTCCAAGTTTCTCAATAGTGAAAAAAGGCTTCTTGATCACAAACAAATGACTCATTGAAGGAACCTCATAAAGGATAAGACCTTCCTTATCTCTGTCTTTAATTCTTTTTAAATTCAAATTCATGCTTAAATATCTCTTGTTAAATGCTCAATTACATCTACATTGAATCCTATATGCTCTTTCTTAAAAAATAAAAATCTATTTTACTGCTGTAGAAAAACAACCGATTGTTTCCTCGAAACAACCGATTGTTTCCTCGAAACAACCGATTGTTTCCTCGAAACAACCGATTGTTTCCTCGAAACAACCGATTGTTTCCTCGAAACAACCGATTGTTTCCTCTCTGACAACACTGTGAAAGAATGGATTTAATTCTTTTTTAAATTCTGTCGGTTGTAGATCTCAATTATGAAAGAATCCTAAGTCAATAAAGCTGTGTTGAAATCCTGATCATGTTATGGAGGAAGTTACAACATGTCATAAATGAATATATTCCAAAATATTGAAAATTTAAGAGCCTCTATGACTAGTCAAAGATCACATGTGATGACCATGTGATTTTATGCTTTTTCTGATGTTTTCTGTACAGGTCTTGGTCAAGTCTTTTCTCTTTAAAGATTGAAACCCACTCACATCAATTGAATGCAGTATGGTTTAGTTTTTCTTTAAATTCTGGTGCAGTTGTTCTCTCTCACAAGAACAATCAATTGAGCCATCTCTTGCAACATCTCTTGCTCTCTTTGTGTGAGTCTTCTTTGCCTCTTTTTCTGCTATCATGGAATCCACTCCTCCTACATCAAAGAGGATCAAAACAAGAGTTGTGAGGTCTGGAGGGAGACTAGAGGGCTGGTTTTCAGGAGATAATGAGCTCATTGAAAGATATCGCTTTGAAACTAGCACAAAGGTGATCAACAACCCCAAAGTTGTTTCCTTTGATTGGCTGAAAAGCCAAAAGCTAGACAATGTGAGGAAGCTTATCAAGGACCAGCTGTTGAGAAGGTTCTTGGAGATGAAAGGAAACATATACCCTGATTTGATTTAGGTATTCTACACCAATCTCAAATTTGAAGGAAACAATCTTGTTTCTCATGTGAAGGGTGTTGACATGGAGATCACTCATGATGTGTGGGCTGCTGTAGCTGGCCTGAAATATGTTGGTCTAAGGATCAACAAGGGAAATCTTGGTGTAGTGGAGGATTTTAACAAAGTCCAATACTACAAGAGTTGCTTGAAGAATCAACAAGCCCAAGTGAGATCTTGTTCGGTTGGAGTCTTGAAGTTGGATGAAAGGGTGTTTGCTCTTATTGCAACTTGGATTCTTACTCCAAGGGGGAGCAACCATTCTGTCTTAACAGAAGAAGACCTTGTATACATCTACTGCATCATGAAGAAGATCAAGATCAACTGGATCCATATCATTAAAGAACACATGCAAAAATCCATGAGGTTAAATGATTACCACTATCCCTATATTGTTTTAATCTCTAAATTCTTGCTCTATTTTGAAGTGAATCTTGAAGATGAGACCTCTGAGTTGGTTACGTCAACATAAGAAATGAACAATGGCTCTTTAAGCAAGACAAGATTCACCAAAATAAATGGAAAATGGGTGAGCAAAGATGGTGATCATGGTGCTTCATCAAGTGTTGCAGCTGCTGATTTTGATGAAGAAGATCAAGCTGCTGACATGGATATTCACCATGAAGAACAACCTGCAACCAATTTTGGTGCTGGAACCACTGCAGGAGATCAAGGAGATGAGATGCCATCCATGTCTTCTTTTGAAAGATACATGGTGAATAGGCTTGATGGCTTTGCCGAGAATCAAAGAAATCTCCATGATTTGTCTGTGAGCAACTTCCAGACTATAGACAACAGATTCAACAACATGGATACTCGATTTATGACCTTGGATGAACAAGTTGAAGTTGTTCAGAATCAGATCTTTGAACTCCAGTATGGCAAGGATGATTAAAGGAAAAACAACCGGTTGAATGCTCAAAACAACCGATTGTTTTTGCCCTGTATCAGCTTAAGTGATTTTGTTTTTCAATTCTGTATTATCTGGAACAATTGCCTTTTTTTATCTCTTCTTATTGTCTATTTGTGAAGACAAATAGGGGGAGATTTTATGTTGTGTTGTCTTTTATTGTCTTTTATTTTCTGCAAACTCTATGTTGTGTTTAAGTGTTTAAATGAGCTTTATTTCTGCTGGTTTTTCTGCTGATTTGTTCTTCTGTTCTAACCTTCTATCAGAGATATTGTGCTTTGCTTAAACTTTGTTTTGCAGGAACTGCTTCAGATTCAATCAAATCCAACACAAGCAACCAAGGATTTGTCTTCATCAAATAGGGGGAGATTGTTGAATCAAGTGTGTTCAAGCTTTGAAGAATCCAAATCCTTTGAGTTTGATGGAGGGCTAGATGTGCTTGTTGTTGTTGAGGTGTTTTAGAATAGGATCTGGGGTAGATTATCTGTGTAAATCCACTCTTGATTAAATCCAAAGCTTAAGCATTTTCAAACCTTTTGAATTGAAAGTGTTTTTCAAACTAAGTGAAAAACAACCTGTTGTTTTGTCGAAACAATCGATTGTTTTACTCTTAGGTGTTTTGAAAAAGGTTGAAAACTGTTTTTGGTGGTTGACTTGCTGTCAAACCAAAACAATCAATTGATTTGCACTTTCAACCGATTGTTTATTTTCAAATCATACAGAAAACTGTTTTGTGTGTTGACTGAGCTTTAAATGATTTTGTAACTGAATGCGCTCCTGTTTTAAATGCTTTGACCAGTCTTTGAAAGCTATAAAGAGTTTGTTCAGATTTTGTAACAAACAAGAACTGAGATTTAATCATAGAAAAACATATTTGAGTTTTTCATTGATTTTGCTTTCAAGAGTTAAAGATTGCTTTGAGATTGCTTTGATCAAGAGAGAGTGGAATAGGATTTTCATTTGTATTGATTTCAGATCATTCTGTAACAAGTGTAATCAATTGTACTTTGTGTAAACTCTGGTATGATAGGCCGAGAAGTGTTGTGTGCTCTTGAGGTTGTCAAGATCAACATTCTTGGTGGTGTTTGTGCTGAGACAAAGGAAGTGTGTGTCTTGAGGGGATCAAGGTCACTTCTTTGGTGGTGTGTGTAAGTAATCTAGGTTTGGTTACTTAGTGGATTTCCCAGTGGTTTCTGGGAAGACTGGATGTAGCTGGATGTAGCTCTTGGTTTAAGAGTGAACCAATAAAAATTGTGTGTGCAATCTCTCTCTCCCTTAAACTCTTTAATTTCAGTTTGTATATTTTTAACTGGTATAAACAACCGATTGTTTCTGCCAAACAACCGATTGTTTTTCTGGTGTTGTGCTAAATTGCTTTGTGTTTTTGGCAAACTGAGTTCTGAATCAAGTTTTCTCAAAGCAATTTCATTCTAGACTAAAAAGTTTGCGAAAACCCTCTTTAAACCATTCACCCCCTCTAGTTTAAAGCCATACATTCTAACAGATATCACCAAATTCGAATCAAAGAGGGTAATGAGTGGAAAACTGCTTTTAAAACCAATTTTGGACTATATGAGTGGTTGGTGATGCGTTTTGGTCTCACTAATGCACCTAGCACCTTCATGAGGCTCATGAATCATGTCTTAAGGGATTGTATAGGTAAATATGTAGTAGTTTATTTTGATGATATCTTAGTCTATAGCCAAAGCCTAGAAGATCACCTAAGACACCTTAGGGAAGTTATCTTAGTGCTTAGAGTTAATAGTTTGTTTGCTAATAGTGACAAATGTACTTTTTGTGTTGATAGTGTAGTATTTTTGGGTTTTGTAGTTAACAAAAATGGGGTACATGTTGACCCCGAGAAAATCAAAGCCATCCAAGAATGGCCAACACCACAAAATGTAGGAGATGTTAGGAGCTTTCATGGTTTGACAAGCTTTTATAGACGTTTTGTGCCTAACTTCTCAAGTCTAGCTTCACCAATCAATGAGTTAGTGAAGAAATACACTCCATTTTGTTGGAATGAGAAGCATGAACAAGCCTTCAAGAGGCTAAAAGCTCAACTCACTAATGCACCCATTCTAGCTTTACCAAATTTCGCAAAAACTTTTGAGCTAGAGTGTGATGCATCGGGAGTTGGCATAGGTGCAGTTTTGTTGCAAGGTGGGCATCCTATTGCTTATTTTAGTGAAAAACTTCATGGAGCCACCCTTAACTACCCCACCTATGACAAAGAGCTCTATGCACTTGTGAGGGCCTTAAAGACTTGAGAACACTATCTAGTTTCAAAAGAATTTGTCATTCATAGTGATCATGAGTCTTTGAAATATTTGAAAGGTCAACATAAGTTGAACAAACGCCATGCAAAATGGATGAAATTTCTTGAACAATCTCCTTATGTCATCAAATACAAGAAGGGTAGTACAAATATAGTGGATGATGCTCTCTCAAGGAGACATGTGCTCTTTTCAAAACTTGGAGCCCAAATTCTTGGATTTGACAACATAAAAGAACTATACAAAGAAGATCAAGATTTTGCATCCCTCTTTGCTAAATGTGAACATAGAGCACAAGAAGGATTTTATGTGTCTGAAGGGTATCTTTCTAAAGAAGGAAAACTTTGTATACCTCAAGGCACACATAGAAAACTTCTTGTAAAGGAATCTCATAAAGGAGGTCTCATGGGCCACTTTGGAGTTGATAAGACTCTTGATCTTTTAAAAGGAAAATTCTTTTGGCCTCACATGAGACGAGATGTTCAAAGACATTGTTTTAGATGCATTTCATGTCTAAAAGCTAAATCTAAAACAATGCCTCATGGACTCTGTACTCCTCTACCGATTGCAAGTGCTCCATGGGAAGACATTAGCATGGATTTTATTATAGGACTCCCTAACACTGCAAAAGGTTTTGACTCCATTTTTGTGGTTGTGGACCGTTTTAGCAAAATGACACATTTTATTCCATGCCACAAGGTGGATGATGCTCAAAATGTTTCCAAACTCTTCTTTAGAGAAGTGGTAAGACTTAATGGATTACCTAGAAACATAGTATCGGATAGAGATCCAAAGTTCATAAGCCATTTTTGGAAAACTCTTTGAGAAAAACTTGGCACTAAACTTCAATTTTCCACATCTTGTCATCCTCAAACGGATGGAAAAACAGAAGTAGTCAGCATATCTCTTTCTACTATGCTTAGGGCGGTCATGAGGGGTAGCCACAAGTCTTGGGATGAGTATCTTCCCCATATTGAGTTTGCATACAATAGAGTAGTTCACAAGACTACTAATATTTCCCAATTTGAAGTTGTATATGGCTTTAACCCTCTTACTCCTTTAGATTTGTTACCCCTTCCCAATCCACAAACTTTTGTGCATAAGGAAGGCGCTACCAAAGCTGAATTTGTTAAGAAAATGCACGAGAAGGTTAAAGAACAAATACAACAACAAACTGAGAAATATGTCAAATATAACAATAAAGAGAAGAGAGAAATCATTTTTGAGGAAGGAGACCTAGTTTGGCTTCATCTTAGGAAGGATAGATTCCCAACTAAGAGAAAGTCTAAACTTAGTCCCTGAGGTGATGGACCTTTCCAAGTCCTCAAAAAAATCAATAACAATGCATATAAACTTGATTTACCTGCGGAATATGGAGTACATGATACTTTTAATGTCATTGATTTGTCTCCTTTTGTAGGTACTAATGAAGAAGACGAAGCATTGGATTTGAGGACAAATCCTTTTCAAGCGGGAGGGGATGATGGATGAGGCCCAAGCACCAACTCAATTGAAAGCCCACCAACATGTCAAATTGGGCCAATCACTAGTGCATGGCTAGGAAACTTCAAGAAGATTGGAATACTGCCACTGATGGCAGAGAAACCTACCTGTACATGCTCAAGACGCCATAGACTCTAGTGTAGAGTAGCATTTAAATTCTTGTCAAAAGTAGCATAGGATATTTCTTTTGTAATTTTGTTAAAATGAAGAATGGTACCTAAAATACCAACCTAAGTTTAATTAGAGTTTCCTAAACTTCTAATTAAACTTAGGCCGGTCCAAAGCTAGCCCAATTGGAGCGCAAGTTCTAGAATCGATTTCACATTATAGATCTTTGAACATGCCTTCCATGTGCTTCAATTATAGGCGCCAATTTCAAATAGGATAGTTTGAATTTCCCTCTCTTTCACCTTGATGTAAACCGACCTTCCTTGCTATTTAAGGAGTGCCTTGGCTCATGATTTCACAAGATTAATATACTAGTGAATTGCTGCCAAATTTGAGCCAATTTCACTTGTTGTCTAGAACCTCCCAATGTTAGACTATTGATCTTCAATTCTCACCTTACCAAAGAGAGATGGCCTCACCACTCTCATTCACTACCTAGCATGCACTTCCAAGGCCACCACACCTCTTAGGAGGGCCTTGACCGTATACAATCCATTGTGCTTTCGCCGATCACCAACAAAAACTCCAAGCATGAAGGCACTTCTCCATCATTTGGTATCTAGAGCCATGGTCTTCAAGAGATAAGTGCCTTATCTTGCTTTTATTTTTGTGTTCATTTCAATTCCCTGTTGTTCTTCATGAATTCTTGATTGTCTTGTTGTTTTGAGTCTTGTTTTTGTGTTAGATGTTGTTTTGGTTCAATCCAATCGGTGAAATCATGTTCAAATTGATCTTGAGCTTCTATTTTGCAAATTTTATGTAGGATTCATTTGTGTTGTGTTAAACTGTTTTGTTTTTATAGGATTTGAGTATTTCTTTGTGATTCAATCGGTGCAATCTGTTTTGGTTCTTGAGTCTTTTTGATTTTATGAATCTATACATGTTATGTCAAGTCATGTGTTTCCAATAATTATCATCAAATTCTAGTAGTACTTTTCTTGATTGATTTGTTTTTTAGTCCAGTTTTTAATCTGAAGTTGTTTGATCCTTTGGTGCATTTTCCTTTTAGATTTGAGTTCATATTTGTGTGATAGATCCATACAAATTCTTATACATCAATTCCATTGTGTTTTTGAAGTTTCTTCAAACTGTTTTTAATTCCAGAATTAGGATTTCTCTGTTTTTAATTCTGTGCTAGCTGTTTTTACTTATCAAGTTAAAATCCGTTGGAGAAAAATTGTGAAATTCTGGATTTAAATAGGTTGATGTTTTAGAAAAAAAAGAAGTAAGTAAAAATTCAAAATAGAAAAAAAAATGATAAATTAGATGAAAAAAGTGTGCATTCTGGCGCGAACAGAGACGGTAATTTGACAGTAGATTTGAAAAATTTATCACAATTAATTGGTGCATTTTTTTAGTGTGATTCCAGCGCCAAAATTTTGCTAAGATCTTGAACTGCTTGTGGTTTAAATTTCAAATTCAAATTTCAAATATACACCTCAACATAAATATTTTAATAACGTATTTTGTGCCTCAAAATTCCAGTAGTACTGTTTTGGTTTTCTTAATCAATTCTAGTGCCATTCCTTAGGTTAAATTTGTGTGCCACCTTTTATTGAGTACCTTATTTGATTGCTTGTCAAATTTATTCAATACTCTTTCAAGTTGTGTCATACAATTACTCCATTTGCTGTTGTCCTATTTCTAAATTGAATTATTCTTTGCTTTAAATTTGTTGACCTCTATCGTTGGTGAAAGAATTTCGAAGTGGTGCTTGTTAAGTTTGGAATTAACCTTTGTGGTGAGTCCATCTCTACTTAGTAGGTACTGTTTTGAAGATTTAAATTGACTAACCTTAAGAGGTTAAGCAAGGGGCTGCAACAAGTAAGATTACAAAAACATACAAAGTGTGGGACACAACAAGGAGTACCAAAAGTAAAGGAGTGGATAGTGTAGGAAATCTGAATTTTACTTTTGTAATTCAATTTCTATTGTATTTCTCTTTGAATTGTAATTGCATTCAACTTTGATTAATTAGTGGAATAATTACGTATTAGACGGTGAGTGTGTCTTCAATAGCTCTAAGTGTCTAGAAGCCTCACCTTAGGATTCGTCTAGTTTTAAAGCTTTTTAGTTAATAATCTTTAATTATGCTTAGTTAATTACTTTGTTTTAATTACTTGTTTTGTACTGTTTAATTGCTTTGCATTTGTTTTGTTGCATAAACAAGTGTTTTCATTTTTAATTGCGATCTAAGTAAACTACTTAGAAAAAGATTTATGAAAAGTCTTGAGATATAGATTTTGGCAAGGAAAGACTTGGTACTTAAGAGATCCTAGTGATCCACCTCTCTTCCCAGGAAAGCTATCTTCATTACTCTCCTTATATTTTTTGGGGTAAACTACTTTTAACACAAAAATTTAACCATGTCTTCTCATTCTCGTCATTCTATTGAAAGTGAAGGAACATCTATCAAATCTCTTTTGGAAAAAATAGCACAAGATGTTCAAGCACTTTCATATAGACAATTGCAACATGAGACCCAACTCAAAGAAAGGGATGCTCAATTTGCTTTGATACAAGATGAGTGGAAAATGGTTAAAGAAAGAGATGAATACACCAATTCTAAAAAGAGTTCGCATACATCTAGCTCTATGAATCATATGGGGAACAAAATCTTAAAATCAATGAGTACTATCAACCACCCCCTAGGAGAGTTAGAAAGGAAAAAAAAGAAAGCCCAAGAGAGGTTAGGGTAGATCTACCTCATTTCTATGGAAAAGAAAATGTAGAAATCTATCTAGATTGAGAGATGAAAGTAGAACCATTGTTTGCTTGCCATAAAGTGAGTGAAGAAAACAAAGTACCCTTAGCCACTTTAAGTTTTCAAGGCAATGCTATATATTGGTGGACGACCCTTGAGAGAGATAGGCGTCTTCATAAGGATCCTCCCATCGAGTATTGGAATGATCTTAGGGGAGCCTTAAGAGGCCGCCATATTCCCTTCTACTATAATAAGGAGTTAATGGACAAGCTCCAAAGACTCCAGCAAAATACCATGAGTGTAGAGGAATATAGGCAGAAAATGGAACTATACATGATGAGAGCCTCCATTAGGGAATCTGAATCCACTACCATAACAAGATTCTTAAGTGGGCTTAATCTTGATATTAGAAGAGAGTTGAACTCTTACCCTACCAAGACTTGAATGATTTAGTTCAATTGTGTATCAAGGTTGAACAACAAAATTTGAGGAAAACTTCAAGTCGTAGGGAAGGTTCATACCCTAATTCTTATCTAAGAAGAGAGTTTAAAAGGGAGGAAAGTGTACCTAAGGAAAAACCAAGAGAAACTCCCAAAATGTGGGAAAAGATATGCTCACTCCACTTATCCGCACTAGGGATGTCAAGTGCTTTAAATGTTATGGAAGAGGTCATGTACAAGCTCAATGCCCAAACCAAAGAACTTTGTTTTTAAAGTGGGAGAAAAGTGCTCTTTCCACAAGGTCATTCAGATAGAACAAAATTTGGAGTAAAAAGAAGTTAAAAAAATTCTTCTATTTGATCAACCTTCAGGTCTCCTTCTTTGTAAATGACCACTTACATGCAATGCCACACTTTCATAACCTATTGGTCTACCTCCTAGGGCCAAAAGTCTTATAAAAGAATTTGATGATGTGTTCCCTAAGGAAAGACCAATTGGACTTCCACCTTTCAGAGGCATAGAACATCAAATTTAGTGTCAAGAGCTAGTCTACCAAATAGACTTGCATACAAAACTAATCCTGAAGAGACTAAGGAGATAAAATCCCAAGTTCAGAAATTGTTGGAGAAGAGATGGGTCTAAAAGAGCCTAAGTCCTTGTGTTATACTTGTTTTGTTGATGCCTGAGAAAAGATGGCAAGTGGAGAGAATGTATTGTTATTGTAGAGCAATCAACAACATCACCATCAAATACAAGCATCCAATTCTTAGAATTGATGAATTGCATGATTCCACAATATTTTCCAAGATTGATCTCTAAAATGGTTATCATCAAATAAGAATCAAAGAGGGTGATGAGTGGAAAATTGCTTTTAAGACCAAATTTGAACTATATGAGTGGTCAGTGATGCCTTTTGGTCTCACTAATGCACCTAGCACTTTCATGAGGCTTATGAATCATGTCCTTAGGGATTGTATAGGTAAATATGTAATTTGATGATATTTTAGTATATAGTTAAAGTGTAGAGTCTCATTTAGGTCATCTTAGGGAAGTCTTGTTAGTTCTTAGGAATAACTATTTGTTTGCTAATGTATAAGTGCATTTTTTGTGTTGATAGTGTAGTCTATTTAGGTTTTATAGTCAACAAAAATGGGGTTCACGTTGACCCTGAGAAAATCAAAGTCATCCAAGAGTGGCCAACACCGTAGAATGTAGGAGATGTTAGGAGTTTTCATGGGTTAACAAGCTTTTATAGAAGATTTGTTCCCAACTTCTCAAGTCTACCCTACATATGATAAAGATCTCTATGCACTTGTGAGGGCCCTGCAAACTTGGGAACACTATTTGGTTTCGAAAGAATTTGTTATTCATAGTGATCATGAGTCTTTGAAATATCTTAAGGGTTAGCATAAGTTGAACAAAAGACATGCAAGGTGGATGGAATTTCTAAAGCAATTTCCATATGTTATTAAATACAAGAATGACAGTACAAATATTGTGGCATATGCTCTATCTCGGAGACATGCCCTCTTTTCTAAACTTGGAGCCCAAATTCTTGGATTTGGTAACATACCTGAGCTTTATGAAAATGATCAGGATTTTGCATCCACCTTTGCTAGTTGTAAACATAGAGCACAAAGAGGATTTTATGTTTTCTGAGGGGTATTTGTTTAACGAAGGAAAATTGTGTATACCTCAAGGAACACATAGAAAACTCCTTGTTAAAGAGTCACATGAAGAAGGTCTCATGGCTCATTTCGGAGTTGATAAAGCTCTTGAACTTTTAAAAGGAAAATTCTATTGGCCCCATATGAGAAAAGAAGTTCAAAGACATTGTCATAGATACATCTCATGTTTAAAAGCTAAATGTAAGACAATGCCTCATGAACTTTACACTTCTTTGCCTCTTGCTTGTGCTCCATGGGAAGACATTAGCATGGATTTCATTTTAGGGCTTCATAGGACACAAAGAGGTTTTGATTCCATCTTTATGGTAATGGATAAGTTTGGCAAGATGTCTCATTTCATACCCTGCCATAAAGTGGATGATGCTAACAACATCTCAAAACTCCTCTTTAGAGAAGTGGTAAGACTTCATGGTTTACCTAAAACCACAATTTTGAATAGAGATCCAAAATTTGTTAGCCATTTCAGGAGAATTCTTTTGGAAAGGATAGGAACTAAGTTAAACTTTTCAACCTTTTGTCACCCTCAAACGGATGGACAAATAGAGGTAGTGAATAAATCTCTATCAATTATGCATACGTCGGTCATGAAAGGAAACCACAAATCTTGGGATGAGTATCTTACTTATATTGAGTTTGCATACAATAGAGAGGTTCATAAGACTACTAATATTTCTCCCTTTGAGGTTTTATATGGTTTAATCCTTACACTCATTTGGATTTGTTACCTTTGTTTATAATCCACATGAATTTGTGCATTAGGAAGGGGTAACAAAAGCCGATTTTGTTAAGAAATTACATGAGAGGATTAAAAATCAAATACAAAAAAAATCTGAGAAATACATGAAACATAACAATAAGGGGAAGACAAAGATAGTTTTTGAAGAGGGAGATTGGGTATGGCTACATCTTAAAAAAGATAGATTCCTTAGTTAGAGGAAGTCTAAGCTTAGTCCCCAAGGAGATAGTCCTTTCAAAGTCCTAAAGAGAATCATTAATAATGCATCTCAGTTAGATATGCCTGAGGAATATGGAGTACATTATACTTTTAATGTTATAGATCTAACACCTTTTGCAGGTAGCACAAATGATGATGCAGAAACTTTTGATTTAAGGACAAATCCTCTTCAAGAGGGAAGGGATGAGGGCAGAGGCCTCAGCTCAAGACCAACCATTAGAGCTATGGCAAGGAGGAAACAAGAAGATTGGGAATCTGCTACTGATGGTAGAGACACTCTCTTATACATGTTCAAAAATGTCATAACCTAGTGTAACTTCCCAGAGTAGGATTTTAATTTTCTTGCTTAAAAGTAGAGTAAGAAATTTACTTGTAATTTTTCTTTAATTAAATTAGGGTTAGAGTTAGGCCTCTAAAACCTACATAGGGTATAATTGGGCTTAATTGTAGCCCACATTAAACCCTAAGCCGACCATTAGACCTAATTAGGTCACATGAAGCACACTTGATCATGCTTGCCTTGTGACTCTAATTAGGCGCCTATTTTCAAACCACTTTTGATGGCATTCTCATGGAGCTCCTCTTGGATGTTGTGAAAAATGGTGCGGAAGCTATGGATTGAAATGGGCAAGATCCTCCTAGGAGTTATGGTGATCTTGAAGGTGCATGATGAGTATGGAAGAAGGGAGGTTCGACCAGCCCTTTGATAGATGGTGAAGATGAAGATTAGGTCCTAGAAACTAGGCAAAAGCAATGTATGGCACAATGTGGGCAGCATAACATTACTCTCATTAATCTTGAAAATACAAGGTGTAGGCTCCTCTTTTTATAGGCTAAAGAGGACCAGATTTGATGACCTAAATGCTACACAAATGTAAGCCAAATGAAAAGTAAAGAAGTGGCACATGGAGGCACATGGGCCACATGGAGCACATGGGTGCACATGGCTTCACAAAACCGTCCCTAGATTAGTGAAGGCTTCTAGAAACCTTTAGCTAATCAAGGTTAACTCCTCCTTAATTCTAATGTGCAGAAAAATAAACATTTGTCCACATGGCTATGCTATTTACACCCCAATTAAAGCTAAACTACACTTGATGGGCCTTCACGGAATATCTGCTAGTATGCCACTCTCCCATTCATAGCTTTGATCCAAGTCTTCTTGTCCTAAACGCTCCTAGCTTGTCCTAGACACTCCTAGCTTGGTCTTCTTGTCCTAGACGCTCCTAGCTTGGTCTTAGACGCTCCTAGCTTGATCTTAGACGCTTTTGACTTGGCTCTTGCCTTTTATGGAAGGTTGTGCTTGGCCCTCTTCCATCATCCCCTCCCTCTTGAAAAGGATTTGTCCTCAAATCCAATGCTTTTGCTTCCTAGGGAGATGGTTGTGGCTGGATGGTGTCCATCATCTCCTCCTTCTTGAGAAGATATATCCTCAGATCTTCAGACTTGATCTCGGATAGCAGCCTCTTGCTTTGAGAACTAGGATTGCTCTCCCGGGTCAAACGTGTACCTACGAAAATCATCAAATAAAGCAGAGGTGTCAGTTTGAAAATTAATTTCACTAAGTTGCCATTTTTGTTTTTCTTTTGTGTTTGGAAACTTTTTACAATATTTCTTTTTTGATTGTTGTATGTGTTCTCTAATCATCTTATGCATTTTAAAATTTTCAATTGTGGTTACTTTCTCCTTAGGCACAAATCCTATAGGAGATGGTAACAACTCAAAAGAAGAAAGATGATTTAGCCCACCTACAACCTCAAAAGTAGAAATATAAGTAGTTTTGTGAACTACTTTATGGTGTGTATGCTCATCTCTAGAGTTGTGTTTGTCTTTTATGATTACTCTAGGCATAGTAGAAAGAGCTAGATTTTCAAATGTATTTTGACCATGCCTTTGAGGATGATAAGAATTTAAAGTGTACAACTTAGTTGCAAGTTTTCCAAAGAGAATCCTCAAATCATGGTTTGCGAAATTTGGAGCTCTATCCAACACTATGCTTGAGGATAAACCATGAAGATGTAGCACTTCTCTAGAGAAGAGTTTATCCATGAAAATTGAATCAAAACCTTTTGTTGTCCTAGGAAGCTCTAAAATGAAATTTGTGTCTTCCCAAGGATCATTTACAAAAGGTGAAGGAGTATAGAGTTCTTGAGACGTTGCTTTAGGTGTAGTTTGAAAACAAGAATTGTACCTAAAGTAATGTCTTTGAACTTCTTTTCTCATGGGGGACAAAAGTTTTCCTTTTAAAAGCTCTAGAGTTTTATCAACTCTAATTTGGCCCATGAGTTCTCCTTCATGAAGACTTTTTCTCTTATGTGTAAAGATAGTCTCGTTGTTACAACCATTGTTTATGAAAATTTGTACACTTTGCAATGGTTGTCTCAATAAGACATGACAAGTTTCTTTAGGCACTACTTCACATAAAAAATTGTTTTGGTAGATGCTTATAGATAACTTGACATTCACTTGGTGATATCCTAGCACATATGAAAAATAATCTTTGTCTATGCAAGCTTCTTTTAAAAACTCTTCTTTTTTGCTTATGCTTGCAAGTGTTCCTTTACAAGAGGTAAGGCTAGGTTGTTCAACAAGAAGCATGTTTTCAAGGGTATTTTCAATGTGCTTGCCTTGTTGAATGACCTTGTGGGAAGGAACACTCTTCTCCCACGCCTTTTGTTTCACAAGGTTTTCTTTCTTTTCTATTTTTACATTTTCATCACTCTCACTAGCTTCTTTTTCTTGGCTACTATTCTCATCTTTGTACCTTAAGATCATAGATCTTTCATTGGAACATTGAGATGCTAATTGATCATTGCCAAGGTATTCTAAAGATGGAATTTCTCTAGCTTGAGTGTGAGAGATATGCTTGGTTAGGTTTTGGGAAAGTTCTAAAGATGGTTCTTGTATATGTTCTTCCCCTCTATGGAACTCATCCTTGTCATAAGATACATAGTATGAACTTTGTTTTTGACTTGATTGTTTTCTCAAAATTTGTTTTTCAACTGTAATGCTAAGTTGAATCAAGTCATTTAAATCTCTATAAGGTAAAAGTTCAACTTTGTTTCTTATCTCAAGTTTGAGACCACTTAGAAACCTAGCTATGGTGGTATGGTTGTCCTCGTTAATCCTTGCCCTCTCAATATATGATATCATCTTTTGCCAATATTCTTCTACACCCATATCTTTTTGATGAAGTCTTTGGAGCTTGTCCATCAACTTCCTATTGTAATGTGAGGGAATATGGTGACATCTCAAGGCTCCCCTAAGGTCATTCCAAGATGTAATGGGAGGGTCCTTGTGGAGATGTCTCTCTCTTTTTAGGGCATTCCACCAATACATAGCATCACATTGAAAACTTAAGGTAGCTAAGGGTACTTTCTTTTCTTCACTCACATGGTTGTAAGCAAACAAATGCTCTACCCTCATCTCCCAATATATATATGTTTCTACATCTTCTTTTCCATAGAAATGAGGTAGCTTTACCTTAGCTTCCTTTAGGTTTTCTTGTCTCTCTTTTCTAGCTCTCCTAGGGGATGGTTGATGATATTCATTTGTCCTAAGACTTTCTTCCCCAAGATAATCATGATGTTTAGAGCTAGATGCATGAGAATGTAATTTTTTTGAAAATTGAGACTTCTCATCCTTTGCTTTAGTCAATTTATTAGTTTTGGCCTCATTCTCCAATTGTTTAGATGAAATCAATTGCACAGCTTGTGAAACTTCTTTCAAAAGAGTTTTCAAAGATTTTACTTCACTTGCAATAGACTTTGCAGAATGAGAAGAAGAAGACATGACTAGAGCTTTGTGTGTAGAAGTATTTTACTTTGAGAAAATTTAGGGAAGTCAAAGAAAGGTAGTCTTCCAGGTAAGGGAGGTGAGTCACAACGGACTACTTAAATACCAAGCCTTGCCTTAGCCAAAGACTATCCCTTAATGCCTTCACACAAAGTTTTCTCTTGGTAAACCACTTAAAACACAATTAAGTTGGAGAAATCAAAATTTTAATGCAAGAAAACAATGCAAGCTAACTAATTAACCAAGCAAGGATTGACAAAGCTTAAACAAAGCAACACAATTGAAGAAGCGAAACTAATTAAGCAAGAGATGCAATTAAAAACAATTAACAATTGCTAAACTAGATAGTTCTACACTAGTCGGCCCTAGGTGAGGCTTCTTGGACACTTGGAGCCCTTGAAGACACACTCACCGTCTAATCACGTAATTAAAGAAGTAATTAACAAAAGTTAAGTTGCAAAGAAAATTAAGAAAACTCCCTTTGTTGATCTTTTTTTGCTATTGGCACTTCCTTGGTTGTCTTTTCTTTGTTGGGCCTTCCAAATGTTTGTGGTGTTTTTAGTAGGTATTTGTTTCTACCCTTGCCTTTGTTCCTCTTAGAATTAGGGAATTAATTCTCCAATCCAGCACCTATCAAGCAAGCTAGACCTCACTCAAGTCAAATTTTTACTCAATTAAGCACCAATTGAGAAACAATCTAGCACCAAATTTAGAGGCCAAAGAATTAAAGCAAGAAACAAATTAATTGGAAAAACAGTACCACACAAATGGAATTAAATTGTGACAACTAGAAAGAGTTCCAAAGAAATATTAGACAAGCAAATAAAGGTACTCAAAGAAAGGTAGGCACACAAAATGGATCCTAAGAATAGCACTAGAATTGATTTCAAAATCAAAAACAGCACCACTGAAAAATTGTTGTGGGCCAGAGAACGTGATTTTCCCCGATTTATGCTGAGCTGTCCTTTTAAGATTTGCTTCTAAAAATTTATATGCCAATAATTCAAGATCTTTACTAAATTCTGGCGTTGGTTTCACTCCAAACGCATGAACCATTTTGTTTTAATAAATTTTCTAAAATCAGTGTTCAGTTACGCCAACTGTAGCGCCAGATTTGCACATTGTTTTTATAATATTTATCATTTTTTTTCTATTGACTCTTTTGAGCTGATTCTTTTTTTGTCTTTTCTGTAACACCTCAATCTTGCATAATCCAGAGAATCAGAAATTTCCTATGTGGGAAAATAATTTTCTTAAACAAAACAGCCAGCATAGAGTTATGTAAAACAGGGGATTCTGTAAAAACTGGAAAAAAAACAGCAAGATACCAAAAGACAAACACAATGGAATTGATGAAAAGGAATTTGTGTAGATCTAATCACAAATATGAACTCAAGCTAAAAAATAAAAGGCACCAAAGGATAAAAAACACAGCAGATTCAAAACAAACATTTAGACCAAAATCAAGAAACAAATAAGCCAAACAAAGTACTACTATGATTTGATGACATTTTGAAAAAACATGACTAGACAAAACACATATAGATTCAGAAATTAAAAGACTCAAAGAGCATAAAATGAACCAAATAAAATTGCAATAAGGACTCAAATACCTAAAATAAAAAACAGCAACACAAAGTGTATGGAATCCTACCAAAAATTGCACAAAGATTGCTCAAGAACAATTGAACAAGATGCACCGATTGGAATTTCCAAACAGCACACCAATTCAAAGCAAAAATTAAAAAACAGCAAGACAATATGGAATGTAAAGAACAACAAGGAAATAAGAAGAACTCAAAATGAAAATGACCAAGAACTACTTATCTTTGAAGAACCTATGCTCATGATACCAAATGATGACATTCTCATGGAGCTCCTCTTGGATGTTGTGAAAAATGGTGCGGAAGCTATGGATTGAAATGGGCAAGATCCTCCTAGGAGTTATGGTGATCTTGAAGGTGCATGATGAGTATGGAAGAAGGGAGGTTCGGCCAGCCCTTTGATAGACGGTGAAGATGAAGATTAGGTCCTAGAAACTAGGCAAAAGCAATGTATGGCACAATGTGGGCAGCATAACATTACTCTCATTAATCTTGAAAATACAAGGTGTAGGCTCCTCTTTTTATAGGCTAAAGAGGACCAGATTTGATGACCTAAATGCTACACAAATGTAAGCCAAATGAAAAGTAAAGAAATGGCACATGGAGGCACATGGGCCACATGGAGCACATGGGTGCACATGGCTTCACAAAACCGTCCCTAGATTAGTGAAGGCTTCTAGAAACCTTTAGCTAATCAAGGTTAACTCCTCCTTAATTCTAATGTGCAGAAAAATAAAAATTTGTCCACATGGCTATGCTATTTACACCCCAATTAAAGCTAAACTACACTTGATGGGCCTTCACGGAATATCTGCTAGTATGCCACTCTCCCATTCATAGCTTTGATCCAAGTCTTCTTGTCCTAGACGCTCCTAGCTTGGTCTTCTTGTCCTAGATGCTCCTAGCTTGGTCTTAGACGCTCCTAGCTTGATCTTAGACGCTCTTGACTTGGCTCTTGCCTTTTATGGAAGGTTGTGCTTGGCCCTCTTCCATCAACTTTAGTATTTAAATTTCCCTCTCTTTTTGTAACCTTTGGTCGACCTCCTACATCTATATAAGGAGTAGCTTGGCTCATATTTTTCAAGATCAATTTTATGAGTGTTATGCTATCAATTTTGCAAGCTTAAGCATTCCTTTGTCTAAATCTCTCTAGGATAGACACCTTGGTTCTTCACCTCTCCAAGTGATATGGACGAACCAATCACTCTTCCTACTCTTCATGCAACTACTAGGAATCCATAGCTCCAATGGAGCCATCCTTGACCCATCTCTTCCACTAGCTTCTGTAAATTCAATTCAAAATTCAAGAAATATACAACCAGATGAGAGGAACCTATCAATGTTGGTGTCAGTGGATTTCTGGCATGAGTGATGTTGAACAGGATATATTTATAGACACTTGGTTTTTTAGTACATGAATTGGATGAAGTGTGATGACTCATGTGTTGTGATATAAATTAAGATATATGAGAACATTCTTTAATGAACATCAGTTACATAATTGTATTGAAAGTTTTAAAAATACTAGCTTACCATGTTTTGTTGTCTATGGCTTTTTTAGAACCTACAATGATTGTTTTTTACATGGGAGCAAGGCTATAGATAATTGTAACATCCCTATTTTTTCACCAATTCAAACTTATATTTTCATTTCATAAACCTACAACATTAAAATGACATTTCTTTACACTACAAGAAAATCATTAAAAAAATTAATTTTAAAAACAAAAAATAATTAATTACTATATTGACTAAATTAGATATTGTTTTAAAGACAAAAAAAGTATTGATATCAAAAGTAGTTTTTATTATTAATAAATAGTTTCTAGATGGATATCTAATTAACTACCAACTAGAATCTAAAGTAGTTGGTAACTTCTCACTATATTTTTAATTTCAACTCAGACAATTATCTATAAGCAGAATAAACACAACAAACCCAATACCCTCAAGTTATCCTAAGGATAACCTACTCTGATACCAAAATCTAACATCCCTAATTGAACACCACACAAAAAACCTATACCAAATATAATCTAACAATTTCATAACCGACTCAAAGGAAGAAGGAGCAAAAATGAACTTACTTTGTCTAAAACCCTAATCGAGCAATCTTATAGTATTTGCTGGTAGGAATCCAATGGCAGATTCCGATCGCCATTCTGATGACATAGATGTTCAAAAGGTTATAAAAAAGACAAAGAAAAGAAAAAGAGGAAGTTTAGGGATGATGATTCTTCTAAAATGAAACTTGAATAACTGATTTGTTTTATTTATATTTTTTTTTACTTTAATAATAAAATATTCAGATGTCATTTAGAATATACCACTTGTAGTTATTTTTTAGGTCCTTACACTAGTGGATCTCAATATTTAGGAATTGAGGAATTAGTAGAGAAAAATTTAGAAATCTTTTTATTTTTATATGTATATATATCTAAAAGTTCTTATATAAAGGGAGAATATTTTATAATATAATAACTTGATTGATTAAATGAGATGTATATACCTATATATATAGATTGAATAATATAATGTAAATATTTAGAGTAATATAAGTAGGACACAAAAAGAAAAACATGAAATGAAAGAGGAGGAAAATAAAAAGGTGATCCAGCAAATTTCAAATTTCTAACTAATAATCATTTTTTTAAAATGGGTATTTCCATAGGATGGTTGGGTTGCCCAATCCATAAAAGGAAATAATAATAAATATCGATATAACAATAATAGTTGATGAAAGTAAATGCATATGTGGAACAACGATTAAGGTGACATTAAAACAATTAAATACATTTGTAATAACTTTAAAATTATCTGTATTTTAAAATTGAAACTTTTAAAAATTATTTTGTAGTACGTTAATGTAGTAATAAATTAACAATTTTATTTGGTTATTCTTAATCTTAACTTATTTTAAGAGTAAGAACCTATAAAAACTGAAGGGCCACCAGAATTGGGTGTATTTTGTTACCAAAGGAAAATTTTGGGTTTTAAAAAAAATGATGAGTGTAGATCACAATTAAGGAGAATTAGCCTCATTAATTTGACAGTTACTCATTTATAATTAATGTGTAGCACCGCATTCTTTAAAAGGGATAAACACCATAACAAATATTGGGCTTTATAAATATACAAGAAACTAAAAAAGGGTATTTTATTATATAATGATATACATACCATAAATATAAATATTAAAAAACATTGAGTATGCATTGAACTAGTACCCTAGCCAAATAAATTAAAATTTCAAAGTTAGAGAAAATCTTGGTCAGTGTCTCTTCTATAAAAAGGCAATAGTTATGGAAAATAATGAAAACAAATGTGAATGAGATACTTTTGAAGAGGTAGAAATTGATGTAAACTGATGAGATTCATTTGAAGATGAAATTTTCTATTTTTCCTGTTGATGAATTAGGTTTGAAATAATTCCCTTCAAAGATGATAGAGAAGGAAATACTAAGAATAAAATTATTCATAATTAAGTTTTATATTATTTTTTGTTACAATTAGGATATTTTAACTTTTTTTATTGATATATTGATTTTATTTTACATTGTAAATAGTGTTTATCATTTATAAAAATTAATCAAAAGTTAAAGTTATTATATATTCTTTATATATAATAGCATGTGTCCGTATATTATTTTATTTTGTTGAATTAAAATTTAATTTTTTGTAAATATTATAAGTTTATATATTAATGTAAATATTAATTTTAATATATATTTTCAATACGTATTGATTTATATAATTTATTTATTTCTATATATAGCTTTGTTTAAAAGATTTAAATTGTTTATCTTTGTTTGAAGGCTCGAGTCAAAAGTAGATATACACTCTAGAGAGTAATTAAAACCAAACAATGTGGAACCAAACCCATTTGAAATACTATTGAAGATTATTATTTTAATGACAATTTCTAACATGGCAATGGTAGCACATGCTATAAACTGAAACTTGCAGGCTGCAGCAGCTGCCTTATGCCCCCTGATGTACTACTACATGTGAATGTTAATGTACAAGGTTCTCTAAACCACCAAGAGTGTGAAATTCATCACATGTTAAACTACAAAAAATTTTAAGGAAATTGATTCTACCATGAAGTTACTAACATTTGAAACAATATAAATGAAGAAATTATTTGTCTTGTTGATATATGTATACATGACAAAGAACTCCAAAAATGTAAAAAAGAGGCAATGAATCAGTCACCCATAACATAGCACAACAGGTAACAACAAAAAATTACTAAGGTACAACTTATACATTCATTCTAGTAAAGTAGCTAAACTGTAAATACAACAAATGCAACAAAATCCAGGCTCTAAAATTCTTAACTAACAAGCTCATTTGTAGGTTCCCATACCTACACCAGTCTCCCCGCCACCATAAGGTTGGAAGCTTTCCCTGGCACTTGAGTAGTTGATGTAGTAGAATTCAGAAATAATGGCAGTGAAGAAAACAAAAGCAGCACCAGCAGCAAAAACTCCCTTCCTAACTGTTTCACATGATGGGCTTTTGTCCCCAAAGTAGGTCCTGTACTTGGTGTGATACGCATTTTCCACTGATCCAGCCAACAAGCACACCTCGGCTATAATGAAAAACACCCTGATGGAGACAGTTTCCCAACAAATGCTATCATATCAGTTCAAGTGTTCAATACCATAATAAAAGGCAATGTAAATTCAGTTTATTATGGTGTTTAATCAAATTTACAGGATATAAAAACGTCTTAACACACTACATTTTGTTAAGATTTGATATCTATAATTCACTATTGTTAGTTCTTTGAAGAATGATAATATACCAGCAGATTATGAAAAGGACTATTGCACAAGCCCTTGAGCCTCCAGGGTTTAGAGGCTTCCCACAACAGAAGCATCGGCTTGCCACCATTATCAGGACTTGACTAACCAAGAGGAACAAAAATGCTCCGACCCCATAGCCAGTAGCTATATCAGAGTTATACACACAGTAATTATAATTCATATCGCTGTCCTGCACAATCTTAGCCTGCCAATTCAAGCAAAGATAGATGTTTTGTTATGTAGGAGATAAAAAGGTTAAAACTTAAAACATTGCATCTTAAGCATAAAATCATCACTTGTAAGTCATTAGGAGTGAAGTGGGCTAGCAGTGAGTGGTTCACATAATTTACAAGAGACCATATTCAAACCTCAAATCTATAACAACTTTATTTCTTTCCAGATGAAGAATTATGATCATATATCTCCTCACTGCTAAAGGGATTGCCATTACATTTTCACAATCAGTTGGTGAAAATTTTGAAAACTAAACGAGTCTTTGGTTTTGTATAACTAAATATTCTTCGCCTGAACCACGAGTTACCAACCAGAGTTGAAAAAAGAAAACCCTTGAATGCTTAGTTCTAAGCATTCATTAGTTGCCACTATGCATTAGGGAAACACCTGAGTTAGCTAAGTACTCATAAATTCATAACCGATCATATGAATATGCAAGTACAGTTCAAAGCTATTGCAGAACATATGGCACCTTCAACCAAAAACAGATTCACAATGTTTCCTATTGGAATTTCAATGACACAATTCCAACGAACTATTTTCCTACATTTGATACATCTTGAGGTTTAAAAGAAGAAAAAGGAGAGATCTGAGGCTTCACATCACAGAACTTTTCTCTTGCATACAAACACGACAGTAACATGTATATACAGATCTGGATCTCTATTCACAAACATAACCAGAGAAATCACAAAACCTATCACATCAATGAAGCACTTCACCCAAGGGAGAAAAGGTTCAAAATTTGGCATATCATGGAATGCCAACAGCAACAATTACAGATAGTTTATTGAAAAATGTATTCATATCACATTCACAACTATTTTAAAAGAAAGATCACACTTTTGACAGTAAACAGATCTGGGTAAGCCCAAATCAGAAAGAAAAAAAAAACTAGGAACTCTAAAATTAAGAGTTAGGTTCTTTGAAGCCTTTACGCTAACATGTGATAAACCCAATAACAAATTTCCAAATTTTAGTCCACCCAAAGAAATATACAAGATTCAAGCTTTGCCCACATTTTCTCGTTTCATCCACAATCAAGAAAGACAGAAAAAAAAATGATCTTTGAGTTTATCCATTAATTGATCACTCTATTCTTCTCAAACCCATAAATAAAAAACATCTCTAAACTCACACCCAGATTTTTGCTTCGGCTTTAGAGAAAAAAAGAGTGAATTGAAAAGTGAAAACTCACTGTGCTTCTTCTCTGCTCAGCAGCCACGGCCAGTCCAAAAGCAATCAAGTCAAAAACGAAGATAGTAACGAGTAAGAGCTTGGAAGCCATGGATGTGAGCAGAGAATGTTGCTGAAGAACAAAACAATGTTGATTTTTCTCTTTCTCTCTCTGTGTGTTGTGTTCTGTTGCCTCCTCAATGTTCTTAGCAACTATAAAGAAAGCTGGATTCCTTGACAGTGCAAGTTAAGCAGCAAAAATTACCCAAAAAAATATTAAAAAACAAAGATACTTAAAAATTTAAAAATTTAAAAGTGGCATGGAAAATAATAATATAGAAAAAGAAAAGGACGTTGCATCAGTTGACTAATATATGAAAATAGGTATTTTACCTGCTAATACAAAGATTACTCACCAAATCATAAGATTGCTTGGGAAAGATGATAAACTTTTTTTTATCTTAAAAAATGGAGATACACATTTTAATTTAATTTGGACAAAACAACCCCATTAGTTAGTTGCTTATGTATACATATAATCACAATGTGGTATATACTAAAAATGTTATGATGTAAATTCATAAAAGAGAATAATATGGAAGATAAAGGATGAATTAATGTCTCTCTCTATATTACAAATTTAATTTGAATGGATTACAAATATAATTATTTTGTATTATTATCTACACATAAATTATTATGCATGATATAACTATTTTTTTTAACAATTTTGTTAAAATGTACTTTAATATAATTTTTAATTAGTTCAATGTATAAAAAATTCACAATGGTAGTATAAGAAAACTAAATTTTTTATATATGAATTTAGTCATAATCTAAGTTATTAAATTAGTGTTTAATATTATTATAAAGTATATAATAATTGTTCTCACTTCAAGTTACTTGAAGTATTATCACTAAATTCAATAATCCTTATAATAAAATACATTTGTTTAACTTATAATTTTTCTAAATAGAATAAATTTGCAAGATTTAGTTCAATGTTCTTGTTATAATTGCTAAATTTTTTTATATTTGTTAATTTTGAGATTGAATATTAAAGTGTAATAAATAACGTGCGAATGGGGGTATTGCCACCCTTAAACCAGAGGGTTGGTGGGTCGGTGAGAAACCGACGGTGGTTGAAAAATTGAAGAAGGGGTAGAATAGTAATTTAGCATACATGTAAGAGTGAAGGAGTGGTTGTCGGTGAGGGCATTATCGGAAGAGAATTACGTAACAGTGAAGGAAGAAATGAAGCGGTGGAATGGAAGGAAGATGATTCTATTCCACGGCATACAAAAAGTTAATAAGCTTTTTCTTTTTTAAGAAAAAAAAAATCTCTTATTCCTTCCATGAACAGAAGATACAGATCACCACTGTCTTTGTGTGGGTGGGTTTAATTTATTTAAGAAAATAATTAAGAAACATTCTAAATTATTATGTATTAAGAATATTAATGATTAAAAATATTAATAAAATAAACACATATTCAACAAAATTAATCATAATTTCAATATTTTTTAATTAATAATTATGTCGACTTTAAATCTGTTGAAATAATATTATTAAAGTTAATCTTTGTATAAAATTCAGAGTTTTATAATAATTTTGTTATTAAAACACATTTCAAATAGTTAAAAGGAAAATATCTAAAAGATTTTTAACCTAATTCTAAATGATATGAACTATCGAATCTAATCTATCAGAAAAATAATTATAATTATATTTTTTTCTCTAAGTACATTCTTCTTTGTACATATATATATAAGGAATGTTACTCACATTTAATTTGGACTATTTATAGATGAAAAAAATTATAAGGTATTTACAGATATCAGCGACAATTACAAAAATTGAGAAAAAAAATCTGATGATTCTGAAAGAAGCAAAGAAGTGATGAAGAATAGAGAAGAGAAGAATAAGAACGGTCGTATGAAAATTAAATATTATTCAATGAGTGATAAGAAAGAGTAAAGCAATGTCTTATATTCAAAGAAATGCAAAACTAACTAACCGAGCTTATGAGCCAAAACTGATTACAGACCCAACAAAAAAATAACAAACCCACAACATAATAATAAAAATAGACCAAAAAACAGAATAAAAAAAAGAAAAAGGAAATATTTTATCAACCCTTCTCAAGTTGGGAGTAAATGTTTCTCATTCCCAGCTTGGAAAACAAAATGTTGAACTAAGTTGTAGGAAGAGGTTTGGTGAAGAAATATGCAGCTTGAAGAGAGGATGATGTTGGAAGAAATTTGAGAAGCCCAGTGTTGAGTTTCTCCCTCACCACGTGATAGTCGATTTCGATATGTTTTTTCCTCTCGTGGAACACTTAGTTGTTTGCAATTTGAATTACAACTTGATTGTCACAATAGAGCAAGACTGGTTGCAGATGCTTAATGTGAAGATCAACTAGCAGATATGTGATCCACTGAATTTCGCTGGTGGTGGAAGCCAGGGCATGATACTCAACTTCAGATGAACTTCTTGATATAGTTTGTTGTTTCTTGGATTTCCAAAAAATAAGATATTCTCCCAAATAAACAAAAATCAGTTATAGATTTTCTAGTTTCAGGACATGTTGCCCAATTAGAATCACTATAAGCTTTTAATTAAATAAGAGTTTGGCTATAAAAAATATACTTGTTCCAGGAGCATTCTTCAGATATCGAAGAACACGCATGACTGTTTAGTGTTGCTCATTTGTAGATTTGGAGACGAACTGGCTGAGGAGATTTACCGAGAAAGATATGTCAGGCCGCATATTTGTTATATAGATAAGATGTCCAATGAGACACCTATATGCAGTGGCTTCCTTGTCATAAGAGGGACACATTTGGTTTCTAATAGTTTTGATGTGTGAAGCATAGGTGTAGGTATAGGAGCACAACCAAGCATTCCAGTGTCTTTGAGTAAATCCAAGGCGTACTTCCTTTGACTTAAATGGATGCTAATGGCATTGCGTGCTACTTCAATGCCTAGAAAAATAAGTTAAATCACCAAGGTTTTTTATATGAAAGTAATTATTCAACAAATTTGTTATATTAGATATCTCCATGGGGTTGTTCCCAATTAGGAAAATGTCATCCACATAGACCAAAATTGTTGTAATTGCCATCATGTTTCAAAAACAAAGAATGGTCAGCAATGGAAATATTATATTTATGAGAAACTAGAAAGTTTGAAAGTTTAACATACCATTTCCTTCTTGCTTGTTTGAGGCCATAGAGCGACTTTCTGAGGTGAAAAACCATATCTGTAGATGAAGAGTGAAGTCCTGGAGGCAAAACCATATATACTTCTTCATCTAATTCCCCATGTAGAAAAACATTGTTAACATCAAGTTGCTTTAAGGTCCAGTTGTGAGTTGCTGCCAAGGAAAGAAGTAATCAAAGAGTGGTTAACTTTGCTACAGGAGAAAAAGTGTCCAAAAAATCAAGTCCTTCGATTTGAGTGTAGCCTTTTGCTACCAAGCGAACTTTGTAGCATTCACTAGAGCCATCTGCTTTGTGTTTAACTTTATAGACCAGGTTTTGTTATCTTCAAGTGTGTTAAGTTCTTCCTTCATTGCTTGGACCCAGGATGGGTGCATAACAGCTTCCTCATAATTTCGAGGTTCCTTAGTAGATGAAATAAGCATGATTGTATGTTAGAAATTATTAGACAAAGAATTGTAATTTAAAAAAGAATGAATTAGGTATTTAGTATTTACCGTGTTGTTACTGATATTGGATACCTCAAGGTCTTGTAAATAAGTTGGCATTCTTCTGCTAAGTAGTAACATTCTCATTTTGTTTAATCTCAGCATTAGTTTTAACAGTATCATCAAATAAAACATCATGAACATTATTTTCAGATTGCAGTTAAATTGTTGAAGAAGAGCTTTGATGACTCCAAATCTCCATGGATTGCTTGAAGGCTGATTGTAGCTTAGTTGGGTGTGTTATGGGGTAGTTTGAATTTGTTAATTCACTCTTAGTTAGAATCCAAAAGTTGATTTAATTCAAATCTTTTTAAAAATAGGGTTTTATGAAGAAGCAGAAAAACAACCAGTCGTTTTATTGTTTCAATCGGTTGTTTCATACTTAAGGTTTTTAAAACTGGTTTTGGTAGATTTGAATTTGGTTGACTTTGTTGTCAAACCAATTCAATCGGTTGTTTCGACAAAACAACCGACTTTTTTTTAACCGTCTTAACACAATTCTGTTAAGTTTGTTAAATCTGCTTTAAATGATTTGAAACTGATTTGACTTTTATAATAAATGTTTTCAACTGCTAATTGGAGTACAAATGTTTTGTTATACGCTCCTAGCATATGACTTACAAGATCAGTTTTTGAAATCAATTTTTCTCCAAGATTGCTTAAGGCTTTGGATATTTCTCTAAGAGTGAAGTAGGACTTGTTGTGTACTTTGATTTGATTTGTACCAAGTGTGATCAATCCTATTTCTTCTTGATTTGCAATTTTGTAAGAACTTTTGTTCACAGAGTCAAAGGGTATTCTGATTCGTGGTGTGTTTTTGGTGTGCCAAAGGAAGTCTGTGTTCTTGAGGGGATCAAGATCATTTCTTTGGTGGTTGTGTGTTTGTAATCTGGTTTTTGATTACTTAGTGGATGCCCAAAGGTTTTTGGGAATTAGATGTAGCTCTTGGTTTAAGAATGAAGTAGTGTAAAATTGCTTGTGTGATTCTTTCTCTCCCTTAACTCTTGCATATATGTTTTTAGTTGTTTTCACACTCTACTAATATAAACAACCAGTTGAATCGTAAAAACAACCGGTTGAATTTCTAGAAATCAACTAAAACTGTTTTCTTATTGTATTCTTTGAGTCCTTTGGCTTTGATTCTTCTTTGACTTTCTTCATACCTTCAAAACATTTGAAAACAATTCCCCCCTCCTCTTGTTTAAGACCTACAATTCTAACAAAACAAAGATCATCATAAGTCTTGGCATAATGACTAGGAATAGGCAAAGAGAGACTATTGGAATCATTGTTTTGTACATATTTGGAGTAATAAGGAAAACAATTTTCATGAAAAATAACATCTATGGATAAATTTGTTTTGTGATTTTTTAGGTTAAAAAGGAGGAAACCCTTTGTATTAGGTTTAAAACCAAGGAAAACACCAAGAACACCACAACTGTCAGTTCTTTTCTATGAGCAAGAATGGAAGAAGAATAGCACAAACATCCAAAAACACGCTGATGAGAAATATCACACAACTTTTTGTATAATTTTTCATATGGAGTGACATTGTTAAGCAGCGAAGTAGGCATGCAATTAATAAGAAATGCAGCATGTTGCACAACAAAACACCAGAAAACAGTAGGAAGACTAGATTGAAAAAGTAAAGCGCGAGTGACATTCAAAAGGTGTTGATGTTTTCTTTCAACAATGCCATTTTGCTCGGGTGCCTCAATACAAGTAGTTTGAAGGATAATACCTTTGGATGCAAAGAAATCATGCATGGAAAATTCAATGTCATTATCAGTACAAATGATTTTAACTTTAGTAGAAAATTGACTTTCAACATAAGTTATAAAATTGGTAACATTAGTCCTGACTTTAGACTTATTATGCATGAGAAAAATCCAAGTATATCTAGTAAAATCATCAACTATAGTAAGAAAAAATTTATGACCAAGCATTGAAACAACAGAACAAGGACCCCAAATGTCAATATGAAGTAATTCAAAAGACTGAACAGTTCTAGTATCACATAGGGAAAAGGAAAGCTTTCTTTGTTTTGCTTGATGACAAGCATCACAAATGTAATTTTTATCAATATTAATATGGGGATAATAAGTTTGTAGAACTTTTATCCTTTCTTCCAAAGAATGACCCATTCTGAGGTGCCAAATATTCGTTTGTTTTGTAGCACAACTTAGAATATTTCTGTCAACTTTGTTGAAGACATATAGACCAGCCACAACATCAACTGTACCAATCTTATTTTTAGTTATGAATTATGTATCAAACACTCACTAGGGGAAAAAATAAGCTCACATTTAAGAGATGTAGTCAATTGAGATATAGAAATCAAATTAAAAGAAAAATATGGTACATTTGACATTTTTAAGAACAAATTTATCATTGAAGATCATTGTACCAGAGTGGGAAGTAGTAACAAAATTTCCATTAGGAAGTTTAATAATAATGGATTTAATAAAATTATATGAAGCAAAATTAGATAGGGCAAAACAAACATGATCTGTTGCACTAGAATCCAGAATTCAAGCATGCTTATTGAAGATACAATTTTTGAATCTATAAAGATTACCTGTCATAACCGAATTTTGATCCTAAGGATCAGCAGAAATGGAACCAACCTGGTTCATTTGAGTTTGACTATTTGAGACATTTACATTCTTCACAAAATCCAAAAGGATTTGAAACTGATTTTGGGTAATTCGAAAGTCACCACTACCATCGTTTTTAGTCTGATCTTGACCACCAATAGTGTCTTCTTGAGCAACAACATTGTTGGCATGGGAAAAATTACCATATTGAGATCTATACCCGGGGGTATCCATGCTTCTTATAGCAGACATCTACAATGTGCCCAATCTTATTACAATAGGTACAAACCTTTCTGTTATTACTGTCAAATCTTGATCCCTTACCATCTTGGTTAGGAAAACCACTTTTCTTAAAGCATATGGTTTCATTGTGACCCAATTTTCCATAGAAAGAACAAGTAACAACATTAGCATTAATATGAATAACAGAGTTATTGTTTTTGATATGTGCAACTAAAAAACTATTGTTAAATTGGTGTTCTTACTGAACAACAAGAGAAATTTTTTTAGTAAAGCAGGGACATGTTATTGTACTGATCATTAAGACCACATAAAAATTGCATGGCTTGATCCTCTCTTTTTATTTGAGCAATAACAGAAAAAGAATTACATGTGCATACATGATCAGGTCTAAAATTACCTAATTCATCCCAAATAACCCTAAGTTTGGTGAAATAATCAGTAACAGAAATATCACCTTGATTGAGAGAAGATGACTCCATTTGAGGTCAGAAATGCGAGACATATCACCTTGCGAGAAGTGAGCTTTAAGGTCATTCCAGACATGCAGTGCCTTATCCATCCAGATGATACTTTTATGTATAGGAATAGAAACCAAATGCACAAGCGAGGATGCCACCATGTTATTGCAACACATCCAGGATGAGAAGGAGGGATCTGATTCAGAGGGTTGAGGTATCACACCTTTGATAAACTTTACCTTATTCTTTGCACTTAACACAATGATAATTGAACGACTCAAAGAGTGGTAATTTGTCGAATTAAGAACGAGAGATACAAGGGGAGTCGCAGGGTTTTCACTCGGGTGAAAGTATAAGAAGTTGTGAGCGGGATTGTCACTTTGAACGAGATTTTTATTCTGGCTAGGGTTTCACTTCTATAAGGGTTTTCAGTAGCCATTGAAACCAAAGCTTTAAAACTGCAAAAAAAAATAAACTTGTTAGTTAAAAAAGGAGAAAAAGATCGAAAAATTGTGGAAGAACAGAATATAAAGAATGAAGAAGGAATTAGAGTGCGCGCAATAGAGCTCTTCACAATGAAGAGCTCTGATACCATATTACAGAATATCAGCGGCAATTACAGAAATTGAGAAAGAAATCTTTGATGATTCTGAAAGAAGCAAAGAAGCTATTTTGGCCGATCAGCTTGCTCTTGTGGCTACCAAAATTATTTCTCCTAATCAGTATGGGTTTGTGCAGGGTAGACAGATTCAGGATTGTATTGGTATTTCTTTTGAAGCTATTAACTTGCTTTCTAAAAAGGTTCACAGAGGTAATGTGGCTTACAAAGTTGATATTCACAAAGCCTTTGACACTCTGAGTTTGAAGTTTTAACTATTAGTTTTGTCACGCTTTGGTTTTCACCCCTCGTTTGTCGGTTGGATTAATATTATTTTTCGTTCAACTATGCTTTCTATCAAAATAAATGGCAGTTTGGTGGGATTTTTTTCCTTGTAGTAGAGGTGTTAGACAAGGTGATCCTTTGTCTCCCTTACTTTTCTCTCTTGCAAAAGAAGTTCTTAGTAGAGGTCTCCCAAAGCTTGTGAATGATAATATGGCTAGTCTGCAAGGTTTTCTCACTCCCTGTCAAATTTTATATGCGGATGACATTTTTGTTTTCTGTAGGGTAGATAATAATTCTCTTAGAAATTTGAGTATTTTTCTTAAAACATATTGTGAATTCTCGGGTCAATATGTTAATAATTTTAAGAGTAGTTTTTTCACCATGGATAATTCTGCAAGATTTGTCACCAAAATTCAGTGTATTCTTTCTTGTAGTCATGGTTGTTTGCCTTTCACTTATTTAGGAGTGCCTATCTTTGTTGGTGCTCCAAGGGGTCGTTTTCTTCAACCTTTGGCTGATAAAGTCAAATTGAAGCTTGCTTCTTGAAAAGGTAAATCTCTTAACATGATGGGTCGGGTTCAGTTGGTCAATACGGTGATTACGGGTCTTCTAGCTTATAGTTTTAATTTGTATAAATGGCTTGTTTCTCTTCTTACGCAAGCAGTGGTGTCGAAATTTTATCTGGACTAGTGATATTCTGAAAAAAGGTATAGTTACAGTTAATTGGGCTACGATTTGTTCTCCCCTTTAGAATGAAGGTTTGAAGATTATTAACATTCACCATGAAAATAATGCACATCTTCTTAAGCTTGTTTGGAATTTTGCTTATAGCAACAGGCCTTGGTCTTTCCTCTTGAAAGTCAGGGTTCTTAAATCAAAATACAAGTTTCGAATGGTTTATAGATCTTATCTCTTTGGCATGTAATTAAGAAATTTTATTCTACTATACTTGATTATACTTCTTAAACTGTTGGTACAGGTTCTTTTATTAATTTCTGGAATGATAAATGGTGTGGTACTACTTCTTTTAACAAATATTGTAGGATTATCTAATGGTGCTAGCATTCCGGATACAGTCTCTCAGTTTTGGACAGGTGATGATTGAAATATTTCATTGTCTTTACAACAGATGCCTCATATTTTTAGTCATATCATGGTTAGGACGGAACAAGATATTCCTAATTGGATTCTAGAGGAGTCTGGTCGTTTCACTTTTAAATTAGCTAGGACTTTTTTCTTGGATCTAGGAGTTCCCTGAGGTTGGGGTAAATTAATTTGGTCTTCATATCTTCCGCCTTCCAAAACTCTTGTCCTTTGGAAAAATTTTCATGGGCGGCTTCCTACATATCAGCATAAAGGTCTGAATATTTGTTTTATGTGTACGCTTTGTGAAAAGCATGAGGAATCTATTCAACATTTATTTTTTGAATGTTCTAATGCTTTGCGTATTTGGAGTTGAGTTTGGCAGATTTTTCCTACTTCTCATTTCTCTAATAAAGATGATCTTCTTTCTTTCTTTTATTAAGAATGATGGTAGTCTTTTATTGTGTGTGAGAATAAATTATGGAATATAAATAATCGTGTTTTAAAAATACTCTTAATAAAAATGTTATGTTCAAAATCCAACTTTATTTTTTAAGTGATAAAATTTATATTTTAATACACTACTATTTATTTATTTATGATTAAAAACATGTTTTAAAACTTGATTTTAATATTTTTTACACTGCTTTTATTAATTTTAAAATAAATAAATAAAGTGGTTTTAAAAGCATATTTTTATTCGAAATAAAAAATGTGATTACTTTATAAGAAAAATTATTTTAAAACATGATTTATCTGTACTTTTTAATTTATTCAATTTGTATTGTTTTTACTCCCTGAACATATGAGAACCCCCTTGATATTCTCAAGTTTCTTCATGATGTGAGGATTTTTGACAATGCCAGTGTGAGTGACAAATTTACACCACACTGGTATGCACAGCTAAGCACTGTTAGGTTCGCAGCTAACATTTTCATGGTCTTGTCTTACACTTTTATTGATATTTATGTCGGTGCATTGTTGGTAGCATCTATTTTTCTTCTGTTGGTTCTGCTATCCCTTTGCATCAATTGCATGTCACTGCTACTTCTCCTTCTCATAATTTCAGAACTATGCTACAACAATTTAACATTCATTGAACCTCCAAAGGAACAAAATGAACAAAAAAAAAAAACTCATTGTTGTGGCACATAATTGCAATATGAAATATTGTGAAAGCAATACACACCAAACATTATAACTTTCAAGATTTGCAATACAAGTAAACAGTTTCCCGACATCAAATGACATTAGACAAAACAAACATTGTATAGTGTTCCCAAGTTCCAACATGGAAAATTTATTTACCTGAGAAATCCTTCCTTAGGAACCAAAACCATATTCAGATAATTTACATCATGGATCTCTAATATGACCTTAACTCCCAATTCCATGTTATTATCACGTGTGGCAAGCTGGAAACTATCTACAATCTTCCACATGTCATAGGCGTGTTCAAAACAACAAATAATTCAATGTGCCAAACACTTTCTGTTGAGCAAAACAATGGACAAAGTGAGCTCTTCTTGAAATATTGAATAATCATAGTCTGAACATTTCAGAGAATTATCATGAACCAATTTGCACTGTACCAATGCACCAGGGTGCTTCTTCAGCTCTTTCTTCCAAAGAATAGAAGCTTACGAAATCCTTTTGCTGGTTTTGAAGAGTCCTCATCAGTGTTCCATTTTTTCCTGGAGTGGACTGGTTCTGACATCAGTTGGTTACTGGGCGGAGGGGTAGAAATTTGTTTCTCGGTGACATTAGGCAAGGTAGCATTGCTTTCATCTATTTCTTGATTAATCTTTGAGTTCACAGCATAAACTGTAATGGGTTTGCTGGGTAATGCAGCTGTAGGATTTGTGATCGCATCAGTAGTAATATGTTGAGGTTTGTTATCACCTTGAAGTTGAGAAAACTTGTTTGACACTTCTTCATCTCCTTGCAGTGCGCGATCGTGATTTGGCAAAGCTGAGTCCACCTTAGTCTGGCCAACATTTCCAGGCACATGCTCTCTTTCTGAAATCATATATGTTGTGTGTTTCTCTGATGTCTTGATTGGCTCTCCATTATCTTTCAAATCAAGATTACTGTTATTTGGTTCAACAGATTGTGCAGCACCAGAGTTCACTGGCAATGCACCTGAGACTTCCATTTCATTCTTAGCCTTGCCATTAGTGGAGGGAAGAACATCCCCATTTGTTTTCTTCATGTCTTGTTTTCGACTTGAAGATTTGATTTCTTTTGAGCCCTGCTTCTTCTTTTCTGTGCTAGTAGTCTTCTGCAAAGGTACACCATTTGCCTTCAAGGGTGGTTTCTTGGTTGGTCCAGATTTTGCTTGACTTGGTGAAACCTTTGGCTGACTTACTCGAGCAGCTGCAAGGCGTTCGACGGTGGAATTCCTGAGGACTGGTTTGTTCAATTTCTTAGTCTCCTCATTGGATGGATGTATCTTAGGATTCCCTTTCTTTGCAGATGTCAAGGAAGTCTTGGTTTCAATTCCAGTCTTCTTAGAAGCACTTCTTTCAGTAATTCTTTTCTGCCGCTGAATCATCAAATCCTCCTTTTTCTTTCTATTTTCCTCCTCCTACGAATAAAAGAGGGCAATAAATGTGAACAAATTAGATCAGTAAGAAAATGAGGTACTGCAATAACTTATGATCACACTTCCATAGAAATATTAAGAGAAGTACCCATCTCATATGTATTTGGAACAATAGAAAGTGTTACTTTTTCCTAAGCCAGATAATCAAGGAACTTTCCATGCGTATTTGGCGCAGCAGAAAGTGCAGTTTTCTGAGCCATGCAATCAAAGAATTGAACAAGAAATTTCTACTTTGTGAAAATAAACAGGAAGCAGTTCAATTCATTGAAATTTCAAAACAATTGGAAACTCACTACACGGTTGAAATTTGTATAAATAACTTGCAGTTTGATTTATCAACGCATTGAACATAAAGTAAGTGGGGGAAAATTCCAATTTAATGAAAGTTTAAAACGATTGAAAACTTAAGACACATCTAAAATTAATAAAATCACTTGCAGTTTGATTTATCAACGCATTGAACATAAAGTAAGTGGGGGAAAATTCCAATTTAATGAAAGTTTAAAACGATTGAAAACTTAAGACACATCTAAAATTAATAAAATCACTTGCAGTTTGATTTATGAATGTGGGGGAACCCAAATGAATTCACTTAGGGGACAATTCCAAAACAATCCAGACCCTACACATCCTATATTAACATTAAACTGGACTATCAAAATCTAGGTTTCATGTAGGGATAAGTAATGTTCGTTATATAATTAATCTTGTACTAATTTTTAGTTCAAGACCCCCTTAATTCAGCATGACCTTTTGAGCTCATTCAGCAAATCAAATTAACATTTGATAAAAATCAACACTTTAAATGGGATCTGCATAATTATCTTATAGTTTTAAGTCCACTTAGTAAACTGCTTAGGCTAAGCAAGAATTTTCCCACCCTCTATGCCAAACTACCTTTTGGTTGGTTCTGAATCTAAAGAGCAATTAAGTATCCCAAAGGAGAAGTTATGTCTAACATATATATTCCTCTTTCTTTTACTTAACCTTTCAAGGAAATTGGTAGACACAAGACAGTTCCCATATTTTACCTTCTCAGATTTGCTCTTTACAACACCAGTTCTGGTTCCTGGGGATGATTTGCTTCTTGATGTGATAGCAGACTTGCTTTTACCAAGAGATGCATTTATAGCCTTAGACTTTACTTCTTTACTTGAAACTTTTCCATTTTTCACTCCAGGAGTTTTTGTATTAGTACCCTCATTATTAGATGGATGATTTTGATCTGTTTCAACTTCAGAAAGCTTTCTATTAGCTTCACTTAAAGAAATGTTATTCTCATAATCCATTTCCATGCTCCAGGGAGCCACACTTCGCTCTGCCGCTGAATCACGATCAAGAACCATGAACAGGTCTTGGGGCTCATGGGAATTTAAGGTTTCAGTCTTATTGTGTAAACCTTCTTGTGTGATGTTCATGAACTCAGTAGCCCCAACAATGTCCGAAACCAAACTTAGATCAGCTGCTGACTGAGAATTGAATTGATCTTCTGATGGTCGAGCTTGAATCATAAAAGAATCATCAGTCATAATGTCTTTCTTGTTTTTCTCTAAGAGAAGTGAATCAGTAGTTTGTGATGTAGCAACGCCGCTAAATATTCTGAAATCTCGGTTCTTATCCTCATTTCTTGGTTTATCAGACTGATTGATAATGAACCAATCCTCTTCTTTCTGGCATTTAGTGAGGGAAGATGCTGGGCCATTGCCAGTCAGAGTGGACATGGAATAGCTAACCGATTCATCATTTCTCCGAGAAAACAGCATCTCTGCATCTGTGCTATTATTTTTCTTCATCAAGGAAAGTGCATCCTTTCCTTCCTTAAAGTTATCAACACGATTTTGACTCTCACTATTGAATTCCCTCTCAGTCACAACAAAGGAATCATTTGAAATTACTCGAGTAATGTCAGGTTCATGATTAAATTCATTTGACCTTCCATTCTCAAACTTCTGATTGGCCATATATTCCTCCTGAAGCTTCAAAGGTTGTTCTTCTGCATCAAGAGCTGAATCATCATCTCTCAAAAGAAGATTCTGGAAAGCGTCCCAGTTGTTATTGATCTTTGTGCCATTGGAATCAGTATCTGTTAAACCATTTATCATGCCAGGGTGTTTTGAACTATGGTGTTTCTTATGGTGACGGGAGCTTGACTTATCTCTTCTCTCCAATGATCCTACAGCTTCCTCTACCTGCTGTTTGAGGGAATCTCCATTGATGAATTCATCCTCATTGGACAAACTCCCCTCTGTGACACCACCCTTCTCACCATCTCCATTAGAGGTTATATAGTTTATATTGCGTATGACTACTTTCCTTGAGGACTTCTTGCCATGCTTCTTTTTGTACCGATGTTCTTTTGAAGATTGCTTTTTACCTTGGCTTGAATGGTTATCCGAATCACTCTCATAACTGGAGTCAGAGGATGCTGTGGAGCTTTCTTCTTCAGACTGCTCCAATACTTGAGAATGTTTCTTCTTCTTCTTCTTCTTATATGAGGATTTATGGTAATCCTTGTCTCGGTCATGAACAATATGAGAGTCTTCCACACTTGGAGGCCAATGCATATTCCCTGGATAATATGAAGGAGGAACCTGCATACCAGGATAGAGGAACCCTTGGTATGGGGGCATTTGTTGAAATGCATGACCCTGAAAGTTTTGAATGTACTGAGGTACATGGTTTGGCCAGGACATTGGCATTTGAGCTCTTCCCTCTGTTGATGGTGTTTGACCTTGTGTAGGCAAGCTATAATCTGCAATTTTTCATAATCAACAAGTAACTAACTTATGGATATACCTGTACAAGATTTAAGTTATTTGATAGACTTTGTTTCAGAACATTAGTTTCAGGTAAATTTTGCGGAAAACTCCAAGTAGATTTGCATAAGTCTAATCAAGCACTCAAGGGTGAGGGAATCACAATCCATCAAATAAAAGGGAATTCATGTATTAAATCTAAATTTTCTCAAAAAGAACTATACATCCTTTTAGTTTAACAATGAAGAAAATACACTAACAGTGGTGAGACTACCAGAATGATATCTACTTTTATATGGCTAAAGACAAATGGTGTCAGAAAACATTTGTTTTTTGGAAACTATAGTACTCAGAAGAAGGCAAAGACTGAGATACTGATCCACTTAGCAGTAGATGAGGATACCTTGGCCGTCGAAACTTGCATGACTTGGCGTTGACTCGGAAATTGAGGCATCAACTAAGCCATTTAATTTACTGCTTGTATCATCTTCACCAGCAAGTATGATTCCAGATGTCCTTAAGTATGGCAATTCACGCTGAGCAGATGCCTGCATGGCTGCGATCTCATCTATCCAGAGCTTGTCTTCATTCTTTTGTTTGCACAGCTCTAAGAAATTTATGCATGCTTCCCTAAATGCATCAAAATTATATTAAATTACAAAACATGGGAAGTTTCCCGGGACATAAAAGATCTTTGCAATAATGAAATACTGAATCTTCATTAGATAATCCTATATCAAGGAATCATATGAATACATATACCAGAATACTGTTTTCCCTGGTCTTCTAAAGTCTAAACAGTAAATGGAAACTAAGAGGGTTCCCTTTTGGAAATATTAATTGTCTCCTTTATTCCTTGTTATTTTTATCACTCTTCCTTCTAGGCAAATAAGGCTCATAAACAAGAAACACACATCAGCAAATTATTTGACAAATGTTTATCATATTTTGATGAAAGAGTCAACCAAGTTATTATTTTATATTTAATTTGTTTTACCATTAATCATTTCACAAGACTTTCACCCAAACATGAAGGAGGTAGAACGTATTTGCTTGAGGTAGGTGCCATTCATGTCATATCTCAAAAGGAACACTCTGTAAATAACATCTTAGTGACAAAAGAGTAAAATGAAAAACAATCAGTGAAGAGTTAATAAGATGTGAACCACTATGCCCAAAAAAAATGCAAGTACAAATGAACTTATACTCAAGTGAGGTAAAGGTTTTATCTATCATTATGTTTTTTCCATTCAAAGTGAAGTGTTTCAATTGATCAATGGCGTTTATTTTGTGCATTGAATGTTTTGTGGTATGCTTGCTGACCTTAAACGTGAAGCTCCAAATGCATCAGCAAAACATATAAGATCATCCACAGATTCTGGGTAAAATCCTGCAACTAGAGCACGGGCATAGGCCATTGCTTGTTCTTTGCAAAGCATAGCTTTACGATTATCTAGAACACGTTGAAGGCGAACTCTGTTCATAGAAAATTGATGAAAAAATATTAGGTATATTAGATACATCACGAAGAACAAAAAGATGTCATACAAGACAACACAAGGAAAACACACAAAAATTCAATACCTGGAATTTTCTTCATGTCCATCTTCATTGGTTCCAGCTTGCTCATCTTTCAACTAAACACACCAGGAGACAAGAGTTTCAATATCTTACCAAAACTGAAGACAGCATTAGCAAGAGTCACATTTACATACCTTAGAGGAAGTTGTTGACCTTCTGACACGTCCATCTGCAGATAACATGTTTCTTGTTAATACCAGCTCAAAAATATAAAGTTGGATCAACAATTATTTTTCTTTCTCAAATTTACCTTCATTATTACAATAATAGAAACAGTGCAAATTTCCAGCTAACTGAACCTGCTTTATACCTTTTCTCTTTCCCCAGTTGTTATTTAAAGTGTTAAGGGAAGATAAACTAGTAGAAAGGGAAGAAAGAGATATGACAACTGATTATGGCTTCAGAAAAGTGGCTAATGATAATGACCACGGGTTCTTGTGCTAGTCTTTCTTACAGAAGATCGCACCAAAAATCAAAGTAATTTGGTACCCTTCCAATCAGAATAGCCAAAGATAAAGCCATACATAATAACATGTCAGTTTAGCATCTAATACTATTCACAACTCTCAGAAGAAAAAAGTAATGACCTTTATAATTGAGTAGTTGCAGAATTAATGAAAGAAAATAAGAATTTACCACAAGAAAGTTTAATTAAAAATGATGATAGGGGAAAATAATTGAGAACGAACTAGATGTTCTGGGATATCCAATTCCAATCAACACAGCAAGTCAATAACGGGAATAAGATTTCCCATCCATACCTTCTGCTTCTGCCACCAAATTGCTCCTCTCACTTGACTGAATCGACCCTTCTTCAATCTGCACAATCTCTTTCTCTATTGTCACAAACCTCTCTAGAACTTCTGGAGAGCTTATAAATCTAACAAACCTATTGAAAACGAACCAAAACAGACAAACAACATTGGTCTTATAAAATCATTCCACGTGATTATAACCTACACATAAGTAATTAAAGGAAGCTAATATTTATTCCTTGGTCAAAATTCAAAATTTTCTGCATTCAGAACATTCCTATCCAATTTATCAAACCCCCAAATGGTTACAAACCAAAAGGAAGATAGAAGTGTAGAACCGAAAATAAGAGACTGAAGAACCTTTGGAGGGTCGCTTTGGTGAACCAGGGAGCATATCCACCAGGTGGACGCAGAGTGATGGAATAGCCACCTTTGGAAATCTGATCCTTGGCACTCTTCAGGTGAGAAAGAAACGGTTCTAACAGCCCAGAAGCCAGTCTTTCAGTCACACCTCCACCAGCAACAACAAGGTCACACCTTCAATGTACAAAACAAGATATACCCAAAATCAAAACTATTTGGTGCTACAATTTTAACGTGTCTGTGAACTGTGAATCATTAGAACCTGGTTCTGGTTGGAGTGAGCTGAAAGAGGGCATGATCAAGACGAGTGTTTGGGTCCATAGCAGGAGCAAGATGATCCAAACGAGAGAGGTTGAAAGTTGAAAGCTTTGGATCCTTAATCTTGTAAAGTCCCTCCTCTTACACGGAATGCAGAAGAGGGAGGCGAGCACAGGCACATGGGGTGAGTGAGAAGAATGTGGGAATGGAAGAGGAGGGTTTTGTTGAGTTTGGAACGTGGGACCAACAGAACATGGTGATGCTATCGTGTACACACTCATACACACACGCACTAGCACGTTGTTCTTTTAGAAAGAGAATTGTGTAGAGAGTGGTTCGACTCTAGGAAGCTGCAACGAGGATGATGAAAGCTGAAAGCAGATAGAGTAGAGGGTGGTTAAGAGGTCCATTTTCCTTTATGGTTAACTTTTCATCCAAGAGAGCACAGAGAGAATTGTATGTGACCATGTCATGTTTGCTTTAGATTGTTGTCGGTGTCATTCACAGGAGAAGAGTGAGTGTCTGAGCAGCAAAGAATAATTACAGTAGTTGTAATGACTCCTCATCACAGTTCATACTTGTCAATGCCAAGTGCCAACCACAAAATAATAATTCAAACAAATAAATAAATAAAAGTATCCTTTTGGCATCACCCTCATCTCTCTACATCACATTCTCATGCTCCCAACAAACAGTAATAATTCCAACCAGCCTTTTCTTCTCTTGGATTATCTTCATCAATCTATCTGTTCTGCATCAATCAACTCATTTTCTAAAGAGTATATGCATTGTACACTGTCAGACAAATTAGTAAAAAAGGGCAAATTAACTTCGTAAGTTTAGTCCTTTTATACGTTGACAACACTGCACGATTACAATGGATTTCTTTTGTTAAAATGTAGATCACACATGAAAAGATGAAATAATTTTAAAGTTTCATTCTGACACATCAATTTCTGACTTTAGTAGCCCACTGGTAATTAAGATTCTAATTCTGACAAACTTCTCACTATTAGTTAAAGAAAAAAAAACTAGTGACCATTATGATTTTTTACATTCAAGATAGTATTTTGATTGATTACATAAAATTTTCATAAGGGACTACTTGCATTGCATTAATATGAAAGAGTTATAAGGTACTAAAAGAATACTATATATTCAGTCAATAAAACCTGTAAATAATGATATCTTTAGTTATGAACTAATGAAATCCTGGCCTTCAAACAGAGACATTGTTTAACTACGTAGGAACTGCACATTGAATAAAGTGATTCATTAAAATTGAAGAAATGGAAAGTGGTTATTGTTAATGTTAGGAGATGAAGAGTAGCTATCTATGGTTTGCCATTATGATTGGAGTCAATAAATTGGAAGGAGCTAGCTGTCTATAATTGTATGTTTATGCACAAACAAATGTACATCTCCAAAACAAAGGAAACCGACAAATATGAGAAAGATAATAACAAAACCTCACCAATAACAACGGTGACAAAACAAGTTATGGGAAAGAATGTTGTGTTCTTGCACTTTTAGAAAAGGACTTTCACATGAGGATAAATACTTGTCCTTTTTTTATTTCTCATCAAAGTTAAACAATTGTCTGATTTCGAAACATATAAAAAATCTCTACTTTTTTGTTTCATTTGATCCTGCGTGCTTTGTTTTATTAAGGAAGAGAAAAACAAGAACTGAGAGAATTTAACATTATTTTAAATTTTTTAGCCAAATGAAAAGCACATTAATTATTGTATGTGTGTGTTTTTTTCCTCTTATCGAGATAAGAACATTTCTACTTTTCTATCTTTCAAAGCACCAATAGAAGAATCACTCTGGGATTAAATATTTATGCAAACAATGTGAGGGAATGCATGGATAATTGAAATCTAGCTATTTTTAGTAGTTAAGGACAGTGACATTGGCACTCTTGGGGCTATGTAATGGTGGTTAGATCGATTGATACAAGAAAAAAGGGAAACAAAATTGCAATCATAGCTTTGGTAATAGTCCATGACTTTTCAGCTTAATGTGGGTTAGTAAGTAGCTTTCCAACACTGAAAATTAAATGCTTATCAGATTGCTTCACCATGTGTTAACAGTAAGTAGGCCATAATTATTATTATTTGATTGATACTACTATTATTTTTGGACTTTCCCTTTGATTTGATATGTATATTAGCTCTATCAAATCTTGAAGAAAAAGAAACACTGTTACAGTCTCTAACTTCATGTATTTTAATGTAGCTATAGTAATCCAACTTAGCACAATCATTAGATAATGCAGACCAAAGTTATTAGGGAAATGTACTCTCAAATATATATCACAATACAGTAAAATTCTCACTTTCTTGATTCTGTTGCTTAGTAACTATTTCTCAAATGTGACTTTTCAGTCATAGTATTAATCATTAAAATTTTTGTTTTGTTTTACTCTCTTTAACCTCATGAGGCTTTTTCATATCTTAATTTAATTTTAGTTATACAATGGTAATAAAAATATTTAAAATTTACTGTTATCCATTTATTTATTTAAAATATATTAAAGAAAAAAATTTAGCATTACAAAAAATTGAAAATTTCTTCTTAGGTAATATTACCATATTCACAAGATTTTGAGTCCATTCTAAGTAGTAGTAAGCAAACAATAAATATATTTAATGGTTTTATTTAAATTTGAAATACATAATATTTTATTCTTATAAATGTTATGATAAAATATAAAATGTTAACCATATATTGTGTGTTTTAAAAGTACTAATTGTTCATGAAAAAAAGTTTCCAATGTCCTCCTCCAATGATAATAATTCGTCCAAATTTTATCTCATCAAAACTGATGGACTTTTACAATTAAAGTTCAACTTACTAAAGACAAATTTAACTTTTTCATATCATTAATTCTTTGACTAGCAATCAAGTTTTCTTACAGTAAGATAAATTTATTCTCAAAAAGCAGCAAAAGATTTTGGGGTTTTTAAACATTTATATAAGTATTTCCTATTAAATTTAAAGATCTTTGTGTGAATCAGCAATAGTTTCCTGTGACCAATGCAGCAGTTGGGGAGCCTTATTTCAAACTGTGTTTGTTTCCTTCTAATTAAATCAAAAGCAACCATTAAGATAAGTGTAGAAAATCACCTGCATATGGGCCAATGCATTTTAAATTCTCAACTCAACTTTTTCAATTAATAGTTAGTTAGATCCACCAAAGCAAGTTATAAATAACACAAAATCAACATGGTAATTATAACCTTTTTGTTTGCACACATACCTTTTTACAAATAACTAATAAACAGTGAAAATTAAAACAGAAAGTTATGGTGTGTACACTGTGATATGCTGTCCATGATGAAGATGGCCAAACACAGCACAAATCTGGGTCCATCTGAGCTAGTTTTTATTTGTTTGCCATTGTCACATGACACAAAGTTTTAACCAACACCACAACACAAGCAATCTGGCCAAACACTCTCATCACACCTGCTACTGCATCCCCATATATATATATATATATATATATATATATATATATATATATATATATATTAGTTTTGAGTGTATTTTTAGTAGCTATATATATATATATATTTATGTAACATTTGTGATTACTATATATCAGTGTCAGAGGACCCAGATGTGTAGGTTGCTGTAGGAATAAGATGGGGTATATGTCACTTCAACAGTAAGGCATATTCTACCTTTTTAATTATTTGTGAGGAAAAAGTGTATTCATATCAGTATTTGCATTTTTTCAGCCTTTTAACTATTATCAGGGTTATATTTTTGAAAATTTTGGCTTATAAGCTATTTCAACTTCATTAAAGAAATCATCTTTGTTGATGATACATATTTTTGAATCTGGCTCCAAAACATCACAAAATGTGTATATCTTTACTCCTTTCGTGTATCTTTGGAACATGTATTTAATAATATGTGCTTATAGTTAATCTTGCCTAAAGTAACACAATCACAGATTTTAGATTCTTAAAATTAGGGAAATAATCTAACTAGATTTTCTTAACGTATTTATATATAGAGAAATTGAGGGTAGAGTTGTAAAAATAGACTTGACCCTGTCAACTGCTCTAAAATTTTTATGAAAGAGATCAAGCTAAAAGAAATGGCCAAAACTAATCGTCACTTTTGGCACAACGTGTTTGGCTTGGGATATAAATAGACTTAACTTGAGTTGACTCATTTTATAAAATAATAATTATATTTAAATTAATAAAATTAATATTATTTTTTTAAAATATATATGGCTTATAATTTACATTTATTTATATATAAAATAATATACTTAAATTTAAAAAATATACATTTAACTTTTATTTTTTTAATTAATTTTTAATTTTAAAAATGAGTCAAAATGATTCAATAAATTTTTACACTTCAAATTATTCATATATTCCAAATACTTATTCACATCACAATTAACATATAGTTTACCAAATCAACACAAATTTATCATGTCAATACTTTCACATTCAATCTAAATCAACACTTACTAATTCATTAAATCTTCTAAACTAGAGTTTTATTGAAAATAAAACTAGTTTTCATTACTTGAGTAGAAGTAGGCGTACTCACCAAGAGGTCAAAATCCTAAAGAAAATAGGGATAAACTATCTTGTACCATGGAGTCTTGATCAATTATCCAAATATATCACTAGGACTCTAAAAGAAGAAGAATTGATCCCGAAGCTCTAAACGTCACATGCAAAGAAATCTATGCAGGTAAACGGGAAAACATAAAAGTAAATCAAAGGAAAAATGGACAAAATTGAACTTACTCCAATCAAAATTCTGATGGGACAGTCTTACTCTGCTAATTGTCAAGAGTCCAAAGGTGGCCTCCAAGGTAGAGGAGAAAAACAAATTCTAAAGAGATTGTGGTTATATTTAAATGAAACTTCCAAAATTTCAATTTATATATACATTTTTCATTTTAATAATAAAATATTTAGGTACCATTTTAATTATATCACTTCTACCCTAAAATTATTTTATAGATCCTTATGTCTTTCCTTTAATTAACAAACCATACCAATGCCTATCTCTTTTTCCTTGTTGCCACAAGTTTATTCCTTAACTTGTTTAACTTTTAGGTTTAGGTCAAATTTTTATTAAATAATAACAATTTTAAAGAAAATCACTCTTTTTGAAATAACATGTATAATATAGACACTACATGAAAACATGTAACACTACAAGAAAAAATGATTTTAATGTGAGTTTACTTTTACATTATCTAGTTAAAACCTCTATTAAGTAATTTACTTGGGGTTGCAGTTTTCCCCGCTAAACCATCCTTAGGGAACATGTTGTCCAGGGTTTTTTAAACCTTAGGAAAAGCCTTTCAGAACCCTTGTTAAATACCATGGGTTTAAGAACCTCCGTAAAATACCATGGGTTTAAGAACCTCAATAAAATATCATGTGTTTCAAAATTTCCGTAAAATGACTTGCCGTTTGAAATAACCTTCAATCCCATTTTTCACTATCCTAACAATCCTCTTGACTTCTTTCTTCCACCGTAGACACACTACTCTCTGGCACAGGCTTAATGATCACCGATGACAGTCCTAACAAGGAATCACAATTCAACCACACTTATGTCTATTATATCTAAGGAGAAGAAACACTAAATAAGGCACTATCCTTTTACTCCAATATTGCTTCTTTCATCACCTTATTGCCCCAACTTTGGTCACAAGACACTGTTACATAAGTCGACAACAACTGGTGTTTATCACTACTTTATATATCCTAAATAATTGCATTATCTATCAGATGTGGGCTTCAAAGCCATGTGTGTTGATGGCATTTCATGTGTTCTTCTTGAATCAAAGTAGTAAAGAGTGATGCGGAAGCAATGGGTGAGTGAAACAAAGCCCTCCTAGGAGTTGTGTTGGCTTTGAAGGTGCATGAGGAGTGTGATGTTTGAGTGGTTCGGCCAGCTCAAGGGAGAAAGGTGAAAGGATTGAAGTTTATAGCCTAGATTTCTAGGAGAAGTAAAGCTAGTGCACAAAATGGGTAGCATAACAATACTCAATTAAACTTGAAAATACAAGGTGTAGGCTCCTCCTTTTATAGGCTAAGGAGGACCATAATGCAACCCTAATGCTAGCCAAATGAAATGTAAATGTGAAGCACATGGGTGCACATGGCACATGGGTGCACATGGGGAGGGGTGTGTCTAGTTTTTATGCTCACCCCCTCCATGGTCTTTCTAGAATGTTTCACACAAATATGCTTTCTACACTACTCTAATTACTAAGCACCCCTAATGGGCCTTTATGTAACAGTTACAAAGGTCTTCTCTTTCCAAAACCGTAGCTTTGACCCATGTGTATGTGAAGCTAGACGGTCTAGAAGGAATCCTCATCATGGCCTAGACGCTCCTTATGTAGCCGCTCCTCATCATGGCCTAGACGCTCCTCTTCATGGGCTAGACGCTCCTTTTTGAGTCTAGACGCTCCTCATCATAGGCTAGACCGTCTAGTCTTGGAGGCTTGGCTTTCATCGTGTGGTGAGCTTGGGCCCTCCTCCATCATGTGTTCTTGGTTAAAGATTGCTAGAACATATTGCGAGGAAAAATTAACTTTATCACTTGTCACTCTCAAAATGAATTAATTATTAGATACATTTTAAAATAAAGACCTTAATTTAAAATATTTCAAAATTATGAGAATTAAATATTAACAATTATAACTAAAACTAAAATTGCACATAAAATATACATACATCAAAAGCTAAAACAAAATAAGTCAAGTTTTTTGAAGTATGAACTCGTAACAAAAAACACTAGGAATTATATAAACCAATTACCATCAATCATAAAAATATATGAAAATATTGTTGAAATACTTATTATCCAAGATTAGTTATTGATATACTTATTATCCAAGGTTATTTTGTTGAGTTTTTAAAATAAATTTTGAAACTTTAGAAAACTTATTTGTAAAGTAAATTTACACTTTCAAAATTTTAGAGAATTTAGTTATAAAATATATTAAAACTATGTAGTTTTTAATTATTTATTTATTAAAGTTTGAAAAATCTAGATTTATTAAGGTTTTACAATAAATCTTTGGAAGTTAACTAAAGTTAAAAAAATCTCCATTATTTTGCTGAGGTTTTAGAAAAAACTTTTGAAATTTAACGAAGGTTAAAAAATCTTCATTATTTTCTTGAGGTTTTAGAATAAAACTTTGTAATTTGACGAAAGTTAAAAAAAAACTCGTTATTTTGATGAGGTTTTAAAATAAACTTTGAAATTTAACGAAGGTTAAAAAAGTCTCTGTTATTTTCTAAGGTTTTTTATTAACTTTTGGAACTTAACGAAGGTTAAAAAAACTTCCGTTAATTAAATCAATTCCTAGGGTTATATAAACCTCCACTAAATAACCTCTGTTAAAACTCTTTTTTCTTGTAGTGTAAGTTGTGACGGTTTTAATATGGCGATTATTAAAAACCGTCATAATTATCCGTATAATATGCCATGTTAATAAGCGCCATAATTTATCTTCAAAATATGTCATTTAAGGAGGTGGCCACCGCTATTCGTGGCACCATCATTCTATTGAAGCTTTTCGTTATACCCGTTAGCAGAGGGTATTGAGGGAACAAAGTCGAGAAGCCCTACTGATGTGAGTTGATTTTAGATTTGCATGTTTTAGGAGTTACTCTTGTGTTTAGGATTTTTGAATTAATAATTATGGTGAAAAGCTAAAAAAAGATTGTCATTGGACACGAACTTAACCAAATGGTTAAGTAAGTGTGAAGGTTCTCTTCTAGAAAGCAAATGAGAAAAACAAACACAATTATATGGTGATGATGAGGAGGTGCGGAATTAAAGAGCATAAAATGAAGATGAAGACCGAATGGTAAATAAAATAAACAAGAACATAAAGAGACAAAATGAAGGCGTAATGAAGAAAAGGAAAAAGGAGAAGAGAAAGGAAAACTTATGGAATAATGGAACAAGGAATCACACCACTTAGAATGGTGGTTGGTTTCATGATGAGTGGTGAGGAGTCGCCACTTAAGTGTATCACACTGAAGATAACACCCAAAATAAGAAAGTACTTAGACTCATTAAAGATTTTGACAAAGTTTCTTTTCTATTCAATTTCAATGTCCCAATACACGAGGCAAGACATCCTATTTATAAGAAAGGGTACCTTGGAGGGCAAGAGTGAGAAGAGAGAGGAAATGGGAGAGGGGATGAGCAGCTAGGTCTAACTCCTAGGATAGAAACCGCACCAAATGGAGTGATTCTAAAAGGTAGGGTAACATGAGTGCAAATAGAGTGGTTTATGGGTGTATTTGGGTTTGCCACAAGTCCAAAATATTCTAAGTGCACCCTACTCTAGCTTATTCTTCTATTTTGACCCCTAAAGTGAGCCCAATTTATTTATATAAACTTGTCTTGTAAAAACACTAGAAGGAAGAACATCTGATATTCTAGTTTATGTTTGGTTCTTCTTCTGTTGAGGCTCTCTTGAAGTTTGATAAGGCCTGGTCTTGTATGTTGAGATGAGTGACATAATTGTGAAGTGTCTGTTGTGTCCTTAGTCATCTTCTTGTCGAGGTGATTTGTATCACCTACACCGGTCTGTGCAAGGTTACAGGAAAGTGAAAGTTTGTTACTGTGAGGATGGTTCTCGCATATCATTGTTCGGGAATCGTAGTTGATAGGGGTCCCAATAAGGTGTTAAAGTTCGTTGGAATCAACGATGTTTTCACCTCCTATAGAGGATCCACCAAGACTCTTGGCAATTTTGCTTTTCAATTCTTTGTAACTCATAGAGGGCATGCTATTTTTTCTTTGTGCATAGATTTTTCTTTGATTACAAAGGACCCATATTTAATTTTGCTACAACTGGCGTCATATGTTGTAGGAAATGTTGCACATATGGAAATTCCTATGTCAAATTTACTGAAGGTGGAAGAAAGCTCTAGAAGAAGAAAATATACTATATCTTTAATAAGTTACTCATTATAAAGAGTTGGGGAATAATTAATTTTAATGAAACAAGTTGAAAATCATGATAAAAATGTATTTTAAACATATTTCAGGAAGATGTTGTATGTAACATTCCTATTTTACCCACACATCTAATAATGTAAAATATAATTATCATATAAAAAACATGGTATTTTACAGAGGTTTTGAAATCTTTGATATTTTACGGAGGTTCTTAAATCTATGGTATTTAACAAGGGTTCTGAAAGCCTTTTCCTGAAATTTACAAAAATCAACGAGAGAAACTGCAACCCTAGATAAATGACTTAATAGGTTTTAACCATGAATAATATAAAAATAAACCAATTAAAATATTTTTTCTTGTAATGACCTTTGATTTTCATATGATTTTTTAATTTCTTTTATTTCTCAATTCACTCATCATTTTTATTTAAAAGAAATCAATGTAGTTCATTTGATTATATTCATGTTAACATAAAGATGATGACGTGATATGATGATGTACATATTCAAAAATGACTTATCTTAACAGCGGTGGCAATACTTTTTTTTTCCATGCTTCTATATGTTTTTTATGCTATTTAGTTTAAAATAATGGTTAAAAATTTGTGTTAATGATTTTATGTTTATTAGTATATAATGTTGCACATTAAAATAAAATAAATAGAGGTGTATTAAAATTACCACTAAAATCGCCACTATTTTAAAATTATATATATTTTATAAAACTTAATATTTTATTAATTAAAAATTAAAAAATAGGTATTAAAGATATTGATGATGGAATTTTGGTATCCATAACCGTTGTTAAATATAAATTTTGTCGCTATTAATGCGCTTATATGAATAACTATGTTTTATTTTTTTTTAAATTATGAAGTAAATTAAATATTTTAAAAATAAAGTAATCAAATTAAAATTTTAAGAAAAAGATGAAAAAAATATAATTTAACTTCTTTTATACCATTAATGTACTGTAAATGAAATGTTGACTCATTCCGTGAATCTATTTATTGGTCTAGTAACATGTTAGGCGAAAAACATCTTTAAAACAAACGTAATGCATTAAATTGCATTTAAATAACTCCATTTTATTAATTTAAAAAACAAATTTACATTTTTTTTATGAATTAGTTATTGGTTTTTATAGATAGGATTAGAGGGAGTATCAATATCAATTAAAATCAAACATATATTTTATATTACATTTTAAAAATAATAATAAATGTTTTTTTGTTACAAAATAACTAAATAATTATTAAAATTAATATAATATACTTTTGAAGTAAATATTTTTTCATTCATCAAATAAGTGAAAATAAGAAAAATATTTTCTTTTAATTCTTATTTATATATGTTTTAAAAAAAATTCCACAATTCTTATTACTTATTTATATATTATTCCATTGTGGGAAGAGCACTTCATAAGTTAAGTCCTTGTATAAAAGTGACATCATATGCTCCAAACATGGTCGAAAGCTTCAAAATTGAAAACTGAGTAAATAGTGTTGTCCTTTCTATTTCCTTCTAAAATGGCGTCAAGTTAAATAAGGGTGGAAGAGTTATGAACGGAGCTCCACAACCGTGGACTCTCATACTTATTCACTCTTTCTCTTCTCTTTTTCTGGTGCATCCGTAATTCCAACTGCGTAGACTTGAAGCCGCTCTTCTCAAAGAAACTCAAATAACGACGAGTGAAATTGATGCTAGTTTCCCTCGTAGAACTAGAAAGTGAGTGAGGGATTCTCACAATCAGGATTCTAATCACTCCAATTGTAGTAAATTTTTATTAGGACATGTTTTTGTTCCTTGATTTGCACCTTTAACAAGGTAAGACATAGTTATACTGGGTTCTTTATCATCTGCGACTCAGATAGGATGCACAAGAAGAAAAAGAGAATAGAAGAGATAAATAAGCTATCAAGAGTGGTAAACATGACACATTTTTAAAAATGTGTGAATTTTAATTTTTCATTTTTTCATTCTCTTAACAACAATCTAATGGAGGAAGAGACTACGTCAACTCATTTTAACTAAAATGAGGACTACATTGAGAACAAAAAAAATTGAGAGACCATATTAGCTAGTTATGACAAATATTGGGACCAAAAGTGACATTAAAAATATTATTTTTTTATTGATAGAATTTTTTTTTCGTTATCAACTAATTTTTAACATTGGTAGTGATAATTTTTTTTGTAGTACTCGATGTATCTAAATTGATCCATGCAAAGTAGTCAACATTGACTTGTATGATGAATTCTATTTTTTTGCAACATTTCTTGGTTGAGTTTCTCATTGACGTAGGTATATCTTTGTGGTTGATTATCAAAATCAATCTTGATTAACTTGTATACTAATGGTGTTTAACATTTTTTTATTAACTTCATTTCCCTTATTTATTTGTTGGAGTCAAATAGTAGTTTGAAGTCTCCCGTTGGATAAAAATGAATAAAATGACCAATATATAAGCACAAAATACTCAAAAGTATATTCTCTTAAGATTTTGGATTGAATGGGGTGTCAAGTTTTATTTCATGATGGACTCATGATTATGGATCACAAATAAACTCATATCACGGTTATTGTTTGAACTCATTCTGACTTTGATGGAAAATACTTGCACTGATTAGACATGAGTATAAGTAATAACCAAATTAATAAATCAAGTATGGAGACGGGGATGCGTATATACATATATGTCATGTCCCTGTTTTAAACTACTAAAACACCATTAATGTATCAGGTAACCTAAAACATTTATTTTCACTATTCTCTTTGGTCTTTGGCTTTGTTTCGTTTGAAGAATCATTCTTTTGTTTCATAATTCTTCACTATCTCAATTTTTCGAATTGTTTGATATCCACTAAGTTTACTCATATCCCAAGGTATTTTTCTTCTCATTACAACCTTAATTACATACCTTTTATTCCTTTGTGCAGTTTTGTTCAAATGTTATATTAATTTTAAGAAACACAAAAATCAATTTCAATAAATTAAATCATTTATTGGACACAAATTTGATAATTTATACTCCTTTCTAATATTTTTATTTGTTGCTTTTTTTTACAATTTTGAGTATTCAGCCGCATACACTAACCTTAGTTTATTAGGTAATCTAAATAATTTAACTTTTTTTCTCTTTGGTTTTTATGTTCATTTCATTTGAGGAACTCTTCATTTGTTACATAATTTTTTATTCTCTCTCAACAATTTGACTTATTCAATATCAACAAAGTTTGTTCAAATTCACATGGTATTTTCCCTTTCAATGTTTTCAAAAATAATAAATGTTGTATTTGTCATAGAAATTTAATTATGTAGAACTGTTTAATATTTTTTATAATTATTTAACATTTATATAATAGTTAATTGGTACATTATTTTAAAATTTATATAAAATTTTTTCCTTAATAATTGACATCAAAGAAAATAAAATGTATGTCCTTTTGACATTAAATCCTTGATAATATCATATTTCTTTTGTTGTGATTTTTTTTTATTTTTGAAAAAAATTATTCAACTAATATTTAGAATAGTATGAGGGAGTGTGATAAGTGCCAGATTTCAGTAATATTTCATATTAAAATACAAACACTTATGGATATTAATTGGTAAAATAACCATAATATAATCCTTAATATATGAATTTAAACTTTTTACATATTTTGTGTTTATAATTTGAATTAGAATGATTTATTCCCAAATTTGTGTTAATTTCAGGATTCTAGGGAAGAATGGAGATGAAAGGGCAAAAGGAGAATAAACAAAGCTAAAAAGGGAAAGTTTGAACGCTACAACTTTTCCTTTGTGTTTTTATTTTTATTTTATTTTATTTTCAATTTTAAATTGTAAAAGTTTATTTTTTACTACTAGTGAATCCTTGTGCTAACCCTTGATTTAGTTGTCTTATATGATATTAAGAGGTCAAATTTTCAAAGACCAACAATTATTATTTGAATCAGAAATTGAAAAGGCAACTAAAAGAAACCGGAAGACAGACAAAAGACAAAAAAGAGACAAGGAGACACTAAACAAGAATCCTCAACCATATCTTCTTTTCCCACTAACATTTTTCAGGAGGAAAGCAACAGAAGAGCAAGCACCACTTCCTAGGATAACTTTTGAATATTATGCCATGCAATAAGGGGCAAAGCAATTTTCTAGTATTGCAATACCTACTATCACCAGGGCCTTAGAGATGAAACCCGCCTTCCTTAGTCTCATTAGTACCCATCAATTTACAGCAATGGATCACGAGGATTTATATACACATTTGTCTACATTTTATGAATTGGTGGGAATAATGGGCTTTCAACCAGGTGATATTGAAAATGTTTATATGCACTTGTTTCCTTTTTCATTGGCAGGGAAGGCAAAATAATGGCTCAAATTACATCCAAAACAGAGCCTCACTAGTTGGAAGGATGTAGAGGAAAAAAATTCTACAAAGATTTTTTCCAATATCTCACTACATCAAAGCAAAGTTTGATAATTCTATGTTCAGACAAGGAGCAAATGAAGTCTTCTGTGAAATATGGGAGAGATTTAAAATGATGTTGAAAAAAATCCCAAATCATGGGTTTGAAGACATTACTCAACTGAGCTTTTTTCATAATAGTCTCATATCTCACACTATGATGCTTCTAGATGTTGTAGCTGGCGACACAATGATGGTTGTTGATGTGGAACAAGCGACAAAAATTATTGATGCATTGGCATCAACAAATTATCAAGCCTAATATAACAAACAAGGTATTCAGAAGAAAGGGTTGTTAAAGTTAAATACTTCATAAGCACTCTTGGCTCAAAATAAAATTCTGACATAGCAAATTGAGAAATTAACTGCACAAATGGCTAAATTGCCCAAACAATTACAATCCGCGCAATTTTCTTAGAGCCAGAGTCAACCCATAAGGTGTTATTTTTGTGGAGGTGATCATCCTAATGAGCATTGATCTTATAAAAACAAGTCATCTGAAACAGAAGTAAATTACATGGGTAATCAGGGAAGGCAAAGTGGTTTTTCCAACAACAATAATTATTCTCAAGGTTGGAGAAGCAATTAGAATCAAAATTTTGGGTGCAAACAAGATAATGGTTCATCCAATAAGCAAGGTCCTTCCCAACAACAACAACCCAATTATCCTTTAGTTCCTAAAAGAATGAATAAACTTGAGGATACCTTGGAAAAATTCATGAAAGCTACTATGGCAAGTTAAGAGAACAATATGACGACAATCAGAAATGTAGAAACTCAGGTGGGACAGATTGCTAAACAATTAGCCGAGGGACAAAGTGGCCAGTTTTCAGCCAACATCCAAACCAACCCAAAGGAGCATTGCAATACAATTGTCACTAAAAATGGTAGAATAGCAGGAGAAATGGATGGTAATAATGTAGTGGCTGAAAAAGAGAGATGGGAAAGAGAGAGAAAAGAAAAGGATTGAGGAGGAAAAGATAGAGAAGAAGAGTGAAAATAAGGACATATGTGTTCTTGTAAAAGATTTATCATACCCTTATGTTCCTTCAGAAAAAAAAAGGAGGAGCATCATTATTTTTGATAATTTTCTCCATAAAAAATATTTTGTAGGAACTTCGAAGCAAAAGTCAACATGTGAAGGAGTTATAAGGAAGAAGAGCTATATTGAAGAGGGAAGTATAGAGATAGAGGTTTGATGCATTGTGATGATTTTTTATGGCAAGTGCACCGCGTTGTCAGAAGTAATAATTGTTCCTAAGGACGGATATCGATCCCACAAGAAACAGTGAATTATCGAGTACAATAATCGCTAAATATGAAATAAAACAATTAAAAAGAGTGTTGAAGTGATTGTTTTGGCAATGATTAATAAGAAAACAGACAAAGAATTAATTACTTCAAGTTGGAAAAATAGGGATTAGGTTTCATCTCTTTGACTCTCATGTATTTTGATTAACATGTTAATATTAAGTTCTTTAATTGAAATTGAAGCCCGTATAAAATTCATTTATATCGATTTTTCGCATATAAAATCTTTAAGAATGTTCCCTAACTATCGATCCCTCGCATAATTATAAGCACAACTTAGAACGAAGCTCAAACGTTAATAGATTAACATTTCAAGTCTATTCCTAACACTCAAATATGTTAAGTATTGTTGTTTAGGTCAGAACCTTAAAAATACTTTCTAGTCATATTTAAGATTCTCAATTTTTCACTGAAATTTAGAAATAAAACAACAATACCAATAATCAATCAAGAACTGAATATTAATATATAAGATATCACCTCAATACATAAGAATTCGAGCAGATTACTCCCAATCCCAAAGGGTAGAGTTAACCACGTATACTTCTAGCACCTTGAGCCTCTAGCCCCTTATTTAACCTAATTTTTTAGGGTTAGGTTGTTTTTTTTTGTCGTGCTAATGGGCTAAGTGATAAAACATATAAAAGGCCAATCTGTCTGACGCATTCTCACTTGAGCAAGTGAGAAAGGCGTTGATTTTCGAAAACTATCCTGGAGCATTCTCGCTTGAGCAAGAATCTCCTGTTGCAAAATTGGCTTTTTCGACACTTTCTCCATTCTGGGACCTTCCAGCTTTCTCTTTTTAGCTCAATTCATTCCTCTTTAATCCAAATCTCCAATCTTTCCTAGAAACATGCAATTAACACCAAATTTGGGAATAAAATTCTCTTATTCAAATAAAGATCATAAAAATGTAAAAAAATATAAATTCATAAATTAGGGATTATTTTATATGTAAATTAGTAATAAATCCTCATAAGTGCCTATATTTTAATATGAAATATTACTGAAATTAGGCACTTATCACATTGCCATTATTCAAAAAAGGCTTGCCTCTAAAATTCAAGGACCCATGACATTTTAATCTTCTAGTGTCTATAGGTTCTTTATCTGTGGACAAGGCCTTACTGGATTTGGGAGCAAGCATAAATTTAATCCTTTTGGCAATGCTGAAAAAAATAGGTGAATTGGAGATTAAACCCACTAAGATGACGCTACAGTTAGCAAATAGATCAATCAAATATCCTTATGATGTGGTTGAATATGTTCTTGTTAAGGTGTATACATTCATATTTATTGTGGATTTTGTTGTGATAGACATGGAAGAAGATGAGGATGTGAATTGATTTTAGGATTGCACATTTTAGGAGTTTCACTTTGTTTATGAGTTTGTGATTTAGCAGAATATGGTGATAAGCCCAGAGAAGATTGTCACTGGACACAAACTTAACCAAGTGGTTAAGTAAGTGTGAAGCAAAAGAGAAAACACAATATAAGGTGATGATGATGATGAGATGTGGAACTTAAAGTGAACATGAATAAGGCAAAGTAAAGATCAAAATTAACAAGAGAATAAGAACATAAAAAGGAATTGAGAGTGGCGCAAAGAAGAAAGGAAAAGATGAAGAGATAGAGATAGCTTATGGAAAGGAAGGTGAATCACGCCACTTGGAAGGGTGGAAGCTTCCAAGATGAGTGGTGCAAAGCCGCCACTTGAAGTGCACTACACTCAAGATAAGACCCAATAACCTTTAGGAGGCAGAGCTCACTAAACACTCATGCAAGTTTGTTTTCTATAATCAAAATCAAGTGTGAATTACTTGAGGCAAGACACCCTATTTATAGAAGAAGGGTACCTTGGTGAGCAAGATGAGACACTAAAACAATTATTACTTTAGGCCATAGCCTAAAACTGTTGTCTAAAGCATTAAAAATGTGGCCTAAAGTTTAGACAACGATTTTTTAGCCGTGGTCAAGGTGAGCGTGGTCGTTTGTAATAGGCCACGGTTTTTATAAAGACAATAGTTTTAAAACCGTTGCCTAAAATCTTTATAACAACCACAATTTTAAAAGCTTTGCTTAAAGTATTGACAAAAACAACAATACACTTCTTTAATTTTAGAAGAATTACTCATACAAAAGTTTAGGATGAAAAGAATAAGTTTTAAAGGATAATGTGTATTGTATTGAAATAGAAGTGTCCCAACAAGAAATCTCTCATATTTCAATAGATGTGTTCAAATTACATAATAATAAAAAAAAATCTTGAAGTATAATGATAACAATCGAGTCTTGAAAATTAAAACTGCAAACTTAGTTAAAAAACATAATGTATTGTTTCTTGACTACATATAAATAAGTTCATTTTTCTTCAAGATTGTCTTCATTGCCTTCAAGATGCAAAAAATACATAAATATATACTAATTAAATCTAATTCAAATAAAATAAATATACTAACTACCAAAATATAAATGTATAAATAATCAATAACATGTCTTAATCAAATCCATTAAATTTTGATGTAACACTAGACAATTGCATGTATGTGTTTACAACACATATTCCAATCCATATCACTAAACTTATTAACATGATTGAAATTCCAATATGATTATCTATGTCTTTATATCTCCATGATCCAAGAAAAAAAAAAGAAACTTAAGGATAAAACAAAAACTTCTAAATGTACTTTTCCAACATTACAAATCAAAGCAATTTCATGTGTAACTCCAAAACATTTCTCAAATTCCAGTAAATAATTTTCAATTATATATACTTGCTCATAATGAGGATCATGGGTGGATGCAGATGAATGTAGCCCCACTCCATTACTTTCTTTAGTTAAAACACGTGTCATCTTATTATTTATGTCATCCTCCTCTAAATCTGGATTTTGCTGTTTTACCACAAATTTTACTATTTACTCTAGAACTTCAATTTTCTTTGCCATGCCACTCACTTCATTTGCATTTTCATTTCTTATAGCAACAATTTCTTCCTTTTCTTTTTAAATGTTGATGGTGTCATAGCTTTCCAAAACAACGCACTCTTTCGGGTTTCTCTTTCACAAATATTGATTGAAATGCTTGTTCCTCAGATTCACTTGAGTTTTCAATAGAACCTTAAAGCTTAGTCTACTAAAAGAGAATGAATTTTAATTATTAAAAAGAATATATTTTATGTACTTCATAAATATTTGTAAACTTATAATGATATTATATGTTTCTTCATCCATTTCTTTTCCTCTTCAGTCTTCTCGACGTTGACGAGTTGTAATAAACATTTCAGCCCAATTTGGAAGTGGTAGTTTCACTTCAATTTGTGGTGGTGGTATTTTGGTGGCATTAACATAATCAAAGCATAACCATTACAAACATCCAAATCGAAAATAGAGAGACTTTGATCTCTGCACAGACAATTAACACTATTCTAGCGGTCATAATATGCAAAATATGCCTAGTACATCAGATAAAAAAATCAGAATTGGTACCCATCCTCCCTTCCAAAGATAGACCATGTGCTTAGAATTTGTTGACCCATTGAGAGCTTGGGCACTAAAGAATCCTGCATAGCATTCATTGGTTGAGATACCCAGCTGCAACACTTTTAGCATATAGAGAGCATCGTGTGTGGTACCTAAAAAACCAGAAAACAAAACCAATTACAACACCAAAACAGTGGCGTTCACTACAAAAAAACGAAGTATTAAGTGAATGGCCTTTTCGTGGTTAAGACCATATACCTACCGAGTGTAACCTGTTATCACCAAGGTTCACGATACAACTTAAGAGCATGAGTGGCACTAACAATTCCATCCCAAGCACTAACAACTCCATCCCACTGCCACAGTCTTTACAACCATGGTCTTTTTACCCCCCATCATTGCCAAGATCAATAATAAACATCTTCACACCATTGCCCCCTGGAAAACTGCTCAACCAGATTATTGAAGACATGTCTTTACCTTCACGCACCTTTTTGCCTCTACCCACATAGAACCTCTACCTTTCCACCCTTCATAAAACGCGTATGAGCATCAATCTATGCTACCTTTCTACTTGCAAAAGTGGCACTACATAGATATTTTTTTCCCACAATACGCACATTGATTCATAAATCTGAGGTTAAAACTAAGTATACAAATGAGTAAACAGGCAAAAGAAAATATCGGGTAAAAAGATAAAACGATTGATGAAAATTTGGAGAATTTGAAGTGCATGTTAGTGAATCAGAGAAACCAAGCCAAAACATCATAAAACAAAATATATACCCTAAAACAAAAAGCGAGTCAAAGAAATCACTAACCTTTAGGGTTTCACCGCAAACGACGAACCCTCTACCTCCTCACCACGAAGAACTTTGTTTGGCTCCAGTGGTCACCAATTTCATCGGAACCTTCTACCTCTTCACCATGAAGAACTTCGTTTTCCTCTAGTTGTCACCGATTTCACCGTCCAACTCACACCAAATTGCAATGCTCACATGGGTATTAGTGTGTTTATCAATAGTTTACCGATTGAAACATACATGGAGGACATGCGATACTTACAAGCTAGGGTTTCCAACTCACACCACCCAAGTTCAGAATTTGGGGATCATTATGGCTTTTGGGAAAAAGAAAGCGCGTGAGAGGATTTGGGCAGAAGAAGGCGCGATGGGATTTAAGAAGAAGAAGGCGCTCCAAAGTGCGAAGAATGCGTGGGAGAGGAGACAGTGTATTGTGTTTTGTGTGCATCAATCTTTCACAAGAGAGGGAAGAAGAAAACTTTTTCCTGCAAATTATATTTTAGTTAAGTTTTTTCTTAAACCTAAAAGGCCACACAGTATTAAAATTTTTATAACCGTGGCTTAAAGTGTCAACGGGTTAAAAATCGTGGCTTCTTATAATTTTTAAGCCACATCTGTAAAAGTGTGGCTTTTGCTATGTTTAGGCAACAATTTTATACTTGTGGTCTATTTTGGCGTTGTCTAAACTAAAAAATGTTGTAGTGTATGGTGTCCTTAGTCATCTACTTGTCGAGTTGGGTTGTATCAGATGAGGAGATTCCCTTAATACTTGGCAGTCCTTTCATGAAAACTGTTAGAATTATAATATATGTTGACGAGGGAAAGCTTAAAGTAAGAGCTCAAGATGATGAGGTAACTTTTAATCTTTTTAATGATCTAAAGAGCAGTTGGACATCTCAAATTTATTTGAGAAAGTTATACATCATCACATTGTAAAGAAAGAAAAGGAAGATAAAGTCCAACAGATTGGGAGTAATTTGTTCAAACTCTTATGTATTGAAGTGATATTTAAATAAAATATTCTATTCTTGATTGATGATTGATGTTGCCATTTTATTTGTAATGCTTGTTTACCATGATCATGATTCTTATATTTGACTGAAAAGTACTTCTAAGTTTCTGACCCAAATGAATAGATTTGAAATATTAATTGTTATCAGTGTCTAATCGTAATGATAAGAAGTTTTTATAAATATGTTAGGAATCGATATTTAGAAAACTATCTTAATAATTTTGTATGCAAGGAATCGATATAAATGACTATATGGGTATCAACATCAATCAAAGAATAGAATATTACCATGCTATTCAAAATACAAAAGAATATGAAAGATGAACCTTAATCCCAATTTTCCTAATTGAACCAACAAACTCTTTGACTTACTTTCTTTTTAATTATTACAATAATAACAAATTCCCAACAAACTTTATTATTTTGTTTTTTATTTAGTGAATCTTATACTTGATTATTTAATTGTTCTTTGTGGGTTTGATATCCGTCCTTAGGGACAAATTATTACTCTGACAACACGGTGCACTTGTCGTAAAATAGTCATCAAAGTGTATGTGGACGAGTATGTGTATACCTTCTACTTAATGGGGACGAGAATAGGTACGCATTTTTTACTTCAGGGACAAGGACAAGGACATGTATAGTCAAACCTAAACCTACTCTGATCCGTTGTCATCTCTACTCATGACATGTATCCTAAATATCTCCTTGTTTGTGGTTTCCCCTCTACATAACATGATTGTAGTTCCATAGTTCGAAGTTGTGTGTGCTACTTTATACTTTAGTCTTCAATAAGTTTTCTTCATAAAGGAAAGGGGATATCTTAGACATTTTGCATAACATTTACGATTGTCTTTTGGTAAACTTTGACTGAGATAAGTTTTCTTAAATGTGGAGTAGACACAATGACTCCTACTTAATTTAGAACAAGATATTGAATGATGTGGTGACCTTTACCAATAAACATTTTATCAATAATATTTGGGTATTATGATAAGATTTATGTATCCTCGTATATTTACCCTTCCTCCTACAAAACCAACTAATGATTTAATGCAGAACATCATTTTTTTATAAGGGATCTTCAACATAAAAATGGTTGGCCAAAGGAGGATATTAGTCAAGTTTCCCTGATTAACAAAAACTTTATTTTCTATCCAATTTGTTATTTCTATCATGATGATTATGAAATCATCTTGATTTGGATCTATCCCCACGAAGTATTTATATTTGATAACTATGGGAAGTTAAGATATTTTCAATAAAATTGTGTTGACTTCATAAATATCTTGGAGGTGTCTTTTTTAGTTGAATTAGTTAATTCCTTGCAAAACCTCATTTAATCTCTTAATTGGCTTTGGGTTTTAGAGTAGTTTATCCTTTGTTGTTAACCTGGACTATTGGTGGTGTTATCACTAGTGCAAAAAGAAGAAAAGGATACGCTTTATTTAGTGCGGCTTTTGCGCTACCCGCTTTTGAAAAAAATGCGGTGGCATTTTTGAAATTATTTTGATTTACGAATGCGGTTATTTGAATAACCGCATTCGTAAATCAAAGCGCTTGATTTACGAATGCGGTTATTTGAATAACCGCACTTGTAAATCAAAGCGCTTGATTTACGAATGCGATTATTTGACTAACCGCATTCGTAAATCAAAATTCTTTGATTTACGAATGCGGTTTTACCTTTAACCGCATTCGTAAATCCTTTTTTACCTTAAATTTTGAAGCGCGCCATACACAATTTCAAACTTTATTTCTCGTCTTTGCCTTCGTTTCGCGTTTGCACTCTGAGTTCGTCTCCTTCTACTGCATCTGCATTCCATTTGTGCAATGTAAGTTTCTTGAACTCTCTTTTTTCCTCTTCATCTTCACAAATATATGCATAAATGTTTTTCATTTTTCTTATATATGTTTTTTTCCTCGCATTAGTGGTCTTGAAGCACTCTTTCATTGTCTTCGTGGTTTCTTGTGGATTTTTTGGTTTGCTCCGTTGTTGCTTCCTGTCCGTCGTCGCTTCTGCTGCCGCCACCGTTGTTCGCTCCCGTGACTCTTCATCAATCTTGGCTTCACACAAGATTGACGATGTTTTAAAATTTTTAATTTTTTTTAATGATTCGACATATACAAGTGCGGTTAAAGCAAATAACCGCACTTGTAAATGGTATTTATAAATGCGGCTATATAGCCGCATTTATATTTCTTGATTTACAAGTGCGTGTTGATCAAATGCGGTTATAAAACCGCATTTATAAATTCAAAATAACCGCATTTGTTTTATGTTTCTGCACTAGTGTATTGATCCTATTAAGGGGATTATCCTCGTCAACAACCTTTCCCATGCTCACCTCCTCTTCCACCAATTTGTCCCTGTTCTTAGGTAAGATTATAAGCATGTATCACATATTCAATTTTGTCTTTCAAAACCCAACATTTTTCTGTGAGATCTACAATTCCTTTGCTTGATTTCATTTGGAGGAATATGACTCTATGTTGGAAAAGTTATGAGATTATCATTGTGTACTTCTTTAAGGAAATGCACTCATAAAACATTCAAAGGTGTAAAATTGTCATATTTAGGACTCCGAAAATGTCATCATCCTTTAAATTTATGATCTTGATGTGATTTTAACATGTTAGACTTTGATTTATCACCCTCTTCAGAGAAAGAAGTCCTTACTCAATATTGTTTCCTGAGCTCAATAGGTTCTTCAATTTTATGTAATTATTGAGTAGACTCATAAGCCATTCATCCCTTGGGTTGAGGTGTCTAATTTTTATTGTAACTAATGAGAATCTATTTAGAAATGCTTTCAAAGGTTTATCATCTTTCTATTGAATTCTTGAAAAGGAAATTGAGGTGACTTCATGAGGCTAACAAATTGCACATGCCACATTGAAATTTTTCATTAGGGTGGCAAAGAAATTAACATATTATCTTTACAACTTGGTTAATTAGGTTAAAGCATCTCTTTTTAGGGTTAGGAAAATCCTACACATGATTACATCATCATATATGCATAAGTTCATGTTCATAGTATAGTCATTTACGTGTTGGTCAAAATATATTGTCCACAAATGGATAAAGCTAGGCAAAAGAGTTTGAAATTATTTGAAAGGAGGATTGCACTTGAGATCTTCATGTGTTTTAAATTAGATGGGTTGTAAATGAACAAGTTTGTTTTATGGTGACCACCATCCTATTCATAATGGTTTGGTAATTGATTGAGATAATTTTTATTTTACTTTTTCGGAAACCTCAATGTGTTTTCAACCTCATGCTGCATATATAATTTCTTTATTAGGAAGTGCGTTTAAGCCTAATTTATATTCACAAAATTGGCTTAATAAGGTAAAGTTTGTCCCACTTATATATAATATAAGTATAAATTGCTCCTATCTCTAGTCTATATGGGATCTCCAACATATTTCCTTATATCGAGCACATCGAGCATGGAATTGAGAAGAATCCGATAATAGGTGACACGATAAACCCAGATCTCAACTAAGATAAATTTTTAATGACTCTCATACTATATTAAGAAATACGTTTAAACTTGATTCATCCTCATAAAAGCGACTTAGTAAGATGAAATTTGCTTTCACTTATATGGTATAAATTGATTTTATCTTTAACTAATGTGAATCTCTAACATTCTTCTAAGAGATTGAAAGCTTCAAATTCTTTTTCATTAAACTTTTTATTGAATGTATGAATTATTATTATTATTAAATATTTTTAAAATTTTATAGTGTTATCTTTGTTATAAATATTGCATTATAAATTTATAATAATTTTAATTTTATTGAATTAATATATGACGTAAATTTACAAATGTTATTATAAACGAAAATAATATATATATATATATATATATATATATAAACGAAAATACTAGTCTTATAATCAATAATAATTTTTAGAAGATAAAAAAACAATTAGTATTCTCTATTTGAATTTACCCACAATTTATATAAAAAGTAAATTTGTTATTAATAAATTTATTTATTAAATTATAACAACAATTGAATATATTCTTTCTTTAAAAAGATAAACTATATATATATATATATATATATATATATTAAAAGGTAAAAATATTATATATTTTTTTATCAGCAATAAAAAATAAATAAATGGGAACCATTTTAGGGGTGGTTCAACCTTGATGCAAAATACATAAAAACCAACTTTTAACAAATACCACCAAACTAGCTAACAAAGGTCCTACCCATATTAAAAAAACCTGAAAAAACTTCAAGAAATCATCCTCATACACACCAAAGGTTCCAAACACCAATTAGAATAGGAAAACCAAGCGAGATTTTATCGAAATCCAAAACCAAACCTTTACTTGCACCAAAACAAACACTTCGACGCGTCTGTCACACTCCTATTGAATATGACAGAATTCCTATGATTCCAGAGTTCATTCACCACCTATATATATATATATATAACCTCTATTTCTAAAAAGAAAAGTTATTTAATTATTTTAAAATAATAAAAAAATTATTCAATATATAATATTAAATAAACTATTTGTTTTATTATTGTTATAAATAACATTAAATAAATTATTTGTTTTATTAAAAGATGAATAATCTGAATATAGTACATTTTTTTCCTTTTTTAAAAAAATACTATTATTTATAATAGCTATTAAAATAAAAATATATTATTAAATTTAAAAATATTTTTTTATTAAAAATTAATTATAAAAATAAATAATTTTGTTGTATGTAATGTTTTTATTACGTAGGTGGTTTTTTATTAGGAAAAGTTATTTGAATTTAAAAAAGTTGTAATTTAAAGGGTAAAATTGTAAGAAATTGTCAATTTTGATTTTTTTCAATTTTAAATTTTTCTTATTTTTTAAAATTCAAATTTTCAATTTAAAATAAATAACTGTTAAATTTATTATATTTTAATATTATAAAGTATAAAATTGGAAAACAGTACATAAATGATTTTTTTTCTTCTTAAAATCAGCTATCCGTAATGGACTGCAACTATGATACCATGGCTAATCTATTTACATGGCAAGTGTCTATTTACATGGCAAGTGTTGGATCAATAATAATAATAACAATAATAATTTTTATATTAAAGAATTTCATCCATAGTGTATAGATTGTACGTATTTTTATATTATTTGTTCTGTCGGTTGACCCGAAACACCTTTGTGCACTTACGTTACTCTTTACGCTCAGAATTCTTGCGTTTGCACGTGCCTTTTTGGTGATGAACGCCTGAAAACACAAAGACAAAGGGCGTCTTAGAGGCCGCTTGCACTCCGACGCTCAAGTCAGTACTAGGGCTAGGAAACACCAAACTGTGTAATTGTTACTGTGTGTTCAGCGACGCAAGGAAATAGCGTACCTTGTCAAGTTTGTTACCTTACTATTTATAGACTGAAACTAGGGTTTCCTCTTTATCCGAAATGGGCTTCTTTGATGGGGCGGGTCCAACACTGTTGTTACCCTACTTTCAGGATAACCTAGCGCGTGGGGTCCCTAATTGGAGTGCAACCTCTGGCGGGGTGACCACCTGGGTGCCTCCTCGTGCACCTGATCTCCGGGGTCACCTGCCTCTAGGAGTGCGCTAGCTGTTTCACGTGCCATGCATGCAACTTACCCCTGGAATGCGATCCTCATAGGTCATATCTTTCCAGTGAACGTGTCATCCACTCTACACGCATGGGCCCTCGTGATCTAGACTTCTCCCTTACTGATAATTGGTGTGTGATCTGGGATCCACCTCTCGTGGTCCAGCTCTACTGTTTGGGTTTTCGATGTCCGATCTCTCCACACTGTCTAGTGGCACGTCGGTACATCCTGATGATCGATGTCTAACCACTCTTTGCCTCCTTAGCGCACGTGCTTTGCGAGATACTGACTCACGCCGCTCGTGGGATCCGCTTACGTGACACCAACATTACCAGTGATCAACAACGCCCAAGGACGGGTACATTATTTCTGTTTTATTGTATTCAATTTATCTTATAAATAAAACAAAGTACAATAAGTAATACTCGACTGAGATGAACGAAATATTTTGTATTTATTATGATATTAATAAGTAAAAGGTAATGTTTTATTCTAGATATTCTACATGATAATATCTATCTATATATATATATTTAAGTCTCACAAATAAAAAATCTTATTACTTATAGCAATAATTCTAAAAAAAATTAATAATCAATTTATCACTTCAATTACTGAATCCAATATCTATCACGAGTAATATAAGGATTAATTAATCTTTTAGTTTCTCATAATTTACAAATTTTATATAGTCCTTAATATTTTTCTTTTTTGTTTTGCTTTTTTATCTGTAAGGATTTTATTTTTATTTTGATCCCTACACTTTGCAAACATCCATTAAGCGACACATAATTAGGTGAGTAGGACTGATACATTTTTTTTTGGTGTTGCTCCTCAATAATTTTAATTTTCAATTTAGTCCCTCATAATTTTTTTAGTTTTAGTTTGATCCTTATCATTTATTAGCATCAGTGGTGACCTTTTTTGGGTCACTGACCATATCTTCCTCCGATTTGACCTGATGAAATGGGATGACTAAAAGAAATAAAAGATCTAAACTCTAACTAAAAGAAAATTAACATTATTTATATTATATTTATTATTTTTTATTCTTTAAATAAAATTTAATAAATATACAATTATCTAACGGAGCCTTTCATGATGGAAGAGGCCCCAACACCAATCCTTTGAGATGTCACTAAAATGCTACATTGAGGCAACCACTAGAGTCATGGTCAAAGAGGGGTCAAAAGGACACATTTTTACATGTCATAGACTCTAGTGTGTGATAATTCTTCTTACTTTTCTAGTCAAAGTAGCATAGTTTAAAGTCATTTTGTATGATGAAACATGCAAAGTGGTACTTAAAAGGCTAAAGGTTGGAAGGGATAAAGTGAAGGTAAATATGTTACAATACGTTGACGACACTTTATTCTTTTGTAAAGCTAATATAAAAAGTGTCTTCAATATGAAGGCGATCTTACTCTGCTTTGAGCTTGCTTCTAGGCTTAAGGTCAATTTTGTGAAGAGTACTATCAGTGGGTTGGGGTTGGATCAGAGCTTGCTTCCGAGTTTTGCGGCTATTCTAAATTGTAAAGTGATGGTAACTCCTTTTGTTTATTTAGAGTTGCCGATAGGAGGGTGTCACAAACGGGGTGTGTTTTGGAGCAGGGTGATAGAGAGAGTTCAGGGTAAATTGTCAAGATGGAGAGGCAGGTGTCTGTCGTTGGCTGGGAGGATTTGCTTGTTAAAATCAGTTCTCTCCTCAATCCCGTTATTTTTTATGTCATTGTTTAAGTTACCTTCTGTGGTGGCAGAGAAGTTAGTTCGAATACAAAGGAATTTCCTTTGGGGATGGGGTTCAGATTGTAGGAAGATCGCTTGGGCCTCTTGGAAAAAAGTTTGTGAGCCTCGTGACTATGGGGGTCTAGGTATTATTGACCTAAGGTTGTTTAATTTGGCTCTATTAGGTAAGTGGATCTGGAGGTTGGGTACGGATAAGGGTGGTCTGTGGAAAGAGATCCTCGTTTCTAAGTATGGTGGGTGGAGAAGCTTGAGAGAGGAAGGTAAAGTTGGTAGGGGGCTCTCTTTGGTGGAAAGATTTGAAGGAGCTGTGGGCTTCAGAGGGTTGGGGAAGAAGTTTTGAAGATGGGTTTGAATGGGAAGTTGGTGAGGGGAGGGCTATCCTTTTTTGGGAGGACAGTTGGTTGAGTTGTGGAGCGTTGAAGAGTGTTTTCCCGAGAATTTTCTCTCTTAGTGTGACAAAAGGTGCAAAGGTGGCTGAACTAGGGAATTTGATTGATGGTGTTTGGGTGTGACACTTTGAATGGCGTAGACCCTTTTTTGAATGGGAGAAACCTCTAGTGGAGCAGTTCTTTCAGTTACTACAAGGGGTGAAGTTAGAATCGGGGAAGAGAGATTGCTGGATTTGGAAGGCAGGGGGGTTTCATACTTTTACGGTTAACTCAGCCTATTCTCAGGTTAGGAAAGATAGAGTTGGGGAGGTTTCTCCAATTTACAGTAAGTTGTGGAGGTGCAAAGCTTTGCCTTCCGCTTTGGTCACTGCTTGGAGGGTGATGGAGAATAAGATTGCTACTAGGGTAAATTTGGAAAGGCGAGGGGTGGTGGTAGAGAATCTGGTGTGTGGTTTGTGTGGGAAGGTGGAAGAGTCGTCCAGTCATCTGTTTTTCGTCTGCGAGGTCACCTGGCGGGTGTGGTGTCTTTATTTTGAGTGGCTTGGAGTGTCGTTTGTTATCCACAAGGACCCTTTGGTAAACTTCCAACAATTCAGGTTGTGTTCGGCTTCTGATGTGGTTAATGACGTTTGGGGGGCGATTTGGGTTGGTGTTGTGAGTGGAATTTGGAGACATAGGAACTCGGTGACCTTCGACAGGGGCGTGGTAGATGCGCTCGAGGTATTTAAGTTGGAAGGTGTTCCTTGGTTGGAGGTTGGTAAGGCGCTAGCTTTTTATGTATAAGGGTTGGACCACCCCTGAAGTGGTTCCTATTTATTTATTTTTTATTGCTGATAAAAAAAAAGGTTAAACCTAAGTTTAATTAGAAATATCCATTTCTAAGTAAACTTAGGACCGACCCAATTAGCTAGACCTAAGGGGCGTAACTTTTAGACCAACCACACAAGGAAGGATTCTAGAACCTACTCCTTTTCTCTTAGCAAATCTGGCCATGTGAAGGCTAGGTGCACCATGTGCTCCCATGTGCTCACTTTTGAATGTAATTTGGATAGCATTTTCCTTTCATTTACATGTACATTTACGGTCCTCCTAGGCTATTTAAGGAGGAGTCTACCTCATGTAAATCCAAGATTATTTTTGAGTATTGATATGCTGCCAAATTTGTGTCATACATACTCCTTGCCTAAATCTCTCTAGATTTAGGGTTTTAATCTTCAACTCTTTCACCAACCAAAGGGAGCTGGCCGAACCTCTCCTATTTTCCCTACCTATCATGCACCTACAAGGCTACCACACCTCCTAGGAGAGCCTTATCCACCTACAACCCATTAAGCTTCCGCAAACCACCCAAAAACCGCAAAAGAGAAGAGTTCAATGCCATCATTTCATATGATCATTTAATTATCAAAGCATATTAATATTGAAAATCATATTTAGAATTTATATTGAAAACCAAAATGGATATATTGAAAAATATATTTAGAATTTTCAAATTTAGAAAAAATGAAAAAGTTTTTTAGGTCACATTACTATTATTATTATTATGAAAACGTTACATAATTAATGCATCTAAGGAGAATGTTTAGCATTGACCGAACTAGTTAAGTTGATAAACCAAAGCGAGTCTGGTAAAGTGTAACAGGCATTTGCGAGAATATGTTCACTCTATCGAAGAATCAAAGGTACAAAGAAAGAAAACTAAATTGAATTAGTAAATAAAAAAAATTCTCTCTTGAGTGAAAATCTATTGACTTTATTTGAAACATGGAACAATAAATAATGCATTAAAAACATGGGCTAATCTCCCAATGTCCAGATATCACTCATAGTAAACTATAAATGCAATTGCATTATGTGCAGAGGAAACTTACTAACAAAAAATATCACTGGGACTAACAAAAAAATATCACTGGGGCTGAGCAAAACATCTACTTTTATCATTGCTATTTTTTCACCTGCACTAATTTATTAAAAATCTATTTATTTAAATTCAGATTTTAGATTGATCCACATCTTATTATATCTTCCTATCAGATCTTCATTTTATTTATAAAAATCTTAAAAATTAGAAAATCCAGATTTTCAATTCAAATTTTTGGAATTAAACTCTCTCTTCCTTTACCCAAACCATCTTCTATAATTTTCTTTCATTGATTGGTTTTCTCTCTCTCTATCCTGAACTCTTATTCCCTTTTTAAAATTTTAGTTGTTCTCTCTTGGTTTTACCTCTCTCTCTTTATATCTCCCGCACCTCTTATTCACTTTTTTGGAATTTTAGTTACTCTCTAACACAAACACATTATGCAATCAAGTTTTATAATTTTTTTTTATAATTTTATTTGTTCCAATATTTTGTACATAATAAATGGATGTAATATTTTTAAAGTTTAATTAAAGTATTATAGGTAGGTATATTTTAATGTTAAGAATTTAAATATTATGTTATCTTTAATTTTTTTAGTTTTATTAAATTATAACTTTATTATATTTTCTTAATATTTATATAATATTCTAACTTTTTTACATATTATTATATTAATATTACGTTAATTTTTTAAGAAATATGAATTTTGATTTAAAATACAATTATTTATTTTTTATAAAAATATAGATTTTTATTTAAAATCTAATCTAAATAAAGGGTTTACAATAATTATATAAATAAGCACAAATTTCAAAAATCAGGTATTTCATCATCTAATACTTAATACACTAGATGTCGAAAAAAAATGAAATCGTTCTCTTAATTTCTACTCCGTTCAAAAACATAGTTTACTTTTAATTGACTTAAAATTTGATAATTTATATAATTTCATTTTATTTTTAATCAATATGAAATTCATCAAATATTCTATACAAAAGAAAAGAAATAAATTTTACAGCTGATACTTATATTCAATAGAAAGTAGAATTTCAACAACAAGAAAAGAAATAGCAATAATAAAGAAAATATTATATAAAAAGCCAGACTAAACTACTTGTTTACATATTTTGAATAAACTAAGCTTGTTGAACAATGATCTCTGTTAAATTATTTTATTTATTAATGACTCATCAATCAAGTTAAAATTAAAAGAAATCAAGATTTCTCTTTCTAGTTGAGAAAGTTTTAAATTTGAGTTTTGTAAAAGGAAAATCATATTTTAGTAAAGAGATTCAATAATAAGATGATAATAGGAAATTAGTTATAATAACTACTAAAAAAATCATTAATTATAAATAAATTTTAGATATAAAAAATAATTAGTTACTATATTAATTAAATTAAATATTATTTTATAAACTAACAAATTATTAGTATTTAAATATTAAATTTTACCATTAATAAAAATATTTAAGTTTGTATCTAATTAGTTACTTAGATTTTAGCTATAATTAAAAATTTTAAGTTTGTATCTAATTAGTTACTTAGATTTTAGTTATCAATTATTTAAATTCTAAAATTGATAACTAAAATCTTGATAGCTAATTAGATATAAATTAAAAATATTATATATCAATAATATAAACTAATTTATATACTAATAATTCTGTTAACCTCTAGTATCTAGTTTAATCAATATAACAAATAATTATTTTTTATCTTTAAAATTAGTTTCTATTTAATAATTTTCTTGTAATGCATTAATAAAACTAATAAATACTTTATACCAATAACACATAATTAACGTAATTAAAAAAAAAACTTTTCTGGCTATGAATTAACATCAATGTTTCATGTGATTTTGTTTAATATGTACTTCATGACACATTACATTGACCATGTATATTTGAATGGTCTTTCTCCCAGAATTATACCATAATTCCCTTTAAATTTTGTATTATGCATCCAGGAAACATGAATTAGTAAACTAACCTTAATTTAGACCATTCAAATAGTTAGTTAGTATATTGGACACAATTTTACTATCTCAACTTCGCCATTAGTTATAGAAATTAAAATGCACCTTAGTTTCTCTACTGTCACAATTAAAGATGTTGGTCTGACACATGAGAGATAATCGTTTGAGCATAAAAGAACTTATATTTATATTTTTTTTAAGTTTGGACTATAATTTGATTTAAGTTCCTGAGTTATTGAGATTTTTTTTTTAGCAAAGAATAACTGAGTAATTGATTGTGCTAAACGACAGAATTGAGAAGGAAAAATTATTGGAAAACAAACTTAACAAAGAATAGGGATAGAAAACTTTTAGAAAGAAGTTAATATTAATTTTATCTTTTCTCATTCTATTGATTCTTTATTTTTCATTTCATTTAGTTAGATCTATAACAAATATACTACATGTATAAAAAATAAAGATTAGGTACATATTAAAAAAATAACTAAGAACTAATATAGACAAAATTAATATTAATTTTTTAAAAGTTTTTATCCATATCTTTTGTTAATACTATACATGCAGTCTAATTTCGGATGTATATAATTCAGAAAATTATGTAGAAATGGAAGGAAGCAAATTAATGAAGTAGGTTTTCAAAATTAACTCAGTCAAGTCTTTGAAAGGAATATTCACAGTATCGAAGTGGAAAATGCTTTATGTCTGACTATAATTCTCATGAATTTGGAAAGCAAAGTGAACTTATGAAACACACATAAAAAATAGTGACCGTTCTCTGATTAATTGAAACAGTATATTGGTTTGTTTCTGGGTTTATTTTGATATAGAAATTTTTGAATCAATGTGTAGTTGTGATGAGTCAAGGCTTGACATTGTCTATTCAAACAGTCAAAGGAAGAAGCGCCCTGGAGTTTTCTTCATGTCAATTATTCTATGTGAGACAGCCTGAGCCATCAACACAAACATATGCTTGACTAATCAAGAAACCCTTTATTCAAGATGTTCCACAGATGCACACTTCAAAATCAAGAAACCGAATAAATTCAAAACAATTCCTGGAGCAGCCAAGACGAAATTACTTTGAACATGTGCAGAAAATTAGTGGACATGGCACACAGTGCTTCACATGCCTTTTTCATTTCTTTCATGCACTTCCACATCAACATATTCCAACCCATAATAAGGAGAAAGAAACTACTTGTTCTATCGTTCAAAACATTTATTCGTCTCTCATCATAATGTTCAATGTTCACATATGAGTGAGCCACAAACATAAAGACCATAACGTGTTTGAAGGAGTCCATTTTACTGCAACTACCATCTGTCAAAATCTACAAACCGTTACGAAACTTTTCAATCTCAACAATTTTTTAGTTTTGACCACCTTTTAGATACAAAATCTTAACATGTTTAATTTCATCTCAGTAACATGGATGCAAAGATAAAACAGTTTGGTAGAGTAGATAATTTTTTTACAAACTAAAACTTTTATTTTAACTGGAAAAACTTAGCTTTTTTTTCTGTGGAAAATATTGTAATAAACAAGAACTAGAGGTAATTTTTATCCAAGAACTTTTACCATGATTTTGAAGATGAAATGACCCCAAGGCCAAGGTATAACTAGAATGAAAATATCCCTCCAACCCCACGCAAAGAACTTTAAACGAAAGACCAAAAGTCGATGAAAGAGAAATGTATATTATTAAAAAATTCGCTACAGACCCCTATAAAAGAGAACCCCCGTCACTTCATTACATACCAATATCATTATCACAAGCCACACATAGAAAAGCCAACAAAAGAAACAAAAAGAGCTGAATCATCATCAAGCTACACTTTCATTCACTTACACAGATCCATTCCTATTTCTTAACCATGCAACGTAACGTGGCAATGAGCTTCTTCCAACGCAGGTTTTTGAGCCAACCAAAGCTAGAACAAGTGATGGCGAGGCGAGTGGTGGAGCCGTGTGACGTGTTCCTGAACCACCGGAGCATGGACACGAAGAAGACGGTGGCAACGTTGATGTATGACCATCTGAAGAGGCACGGGTTCAACCCTTTCTTGGACAACAAGACCATGAAGCCAGGGGACAAACTGTTTGATAAAATCAATAGGGCTGTTATGGAGTGCAAGATCGGAGTGGCGGTTCTGTCTCCACGCTACACCGAGTCCTACTTTTGCCTCCACGAGCTTGCACTTCTTTTCGGGTGCAACAAGAAGGTCATTCCCATCTTCTGCGACGTTAAGCCTTCGCAGTTGCGCCTTGTCAACAACCCTAAGTGGTCGCAGGATGAACTCCGCCGCTTCAGGTGGGCTCTTGAGGAGGTTAAGTACACCGTCGGACTCACCTTCAACTCCTCTAAAGGGTAAATTCTTTTCTACAACTTTTTTAATCATATCTTCACACCCTGGACCATACAACTCCACAAACAAATATTTTTTTAATAATTTTAAAATAATATTGTGTCAGGTCACATTTTGGATATTAGTATCTTTCACTCTGCACTTGTCCACTTCTCAAAAATAATATTTTCTTTGATAAAAAACACAAAATATAACAATATAAAAAGACTTTAAGTGAGTCATGTGGTGCATACTCGTTTAACCATATATCTATTTGTCTTTGCACCATTATAAATATGTAGGCTCACATTGCTTTGTAGTGGAATGAGTGTATGTATTAACAAATAAATAATTACGTATATAATTAAGGACATGCTAAATTTCTGGATTCAGATGCATTTTGAAAGGTTTTATATGTTTGGTTCTAAGTTATAAAACAACTTGGTAATTAACTTGTTTATGGCTAAATGCATGCAGGAACTTGTCAGAAATTGTGAATAGTGCTTCTGACATCATCATTGGGAGCATGGTAGAGCTCAAGAATGAAGAGCGTATGCAGCGTAAAAGAAAAAACTTGCCAATTCCTCTTTAGAGCTGAAGAGTTCAAAATGTTGAACACTTCTATTGCTCTGTTAATGAGGTCATTAATACCTAATTGTTTCTTCATTTATTTAATTCTTATTTCAATAAGACCACAAGAAATAACACCAAATTCTTTTATTTTGTATATCATGTATTTGATTTTTTCTTTTTTGATATATATGATATATCTCATGTATATCATGTATTTGATATAACCAAAGCTATGTAAAGTGCTTCATTCTGGAATAAAAATACTTCCACTGTTCTATTCTTTTTCTCTCGGGTTAATGTAACCGCCCTAGTATGCATGTCATAAAATCAATAATAAATAAATCAGCAATATGGTATATAACCATATATGGACAATTTAATTGTCACACAATTCTACTTTTTATACAATCACATTATTATCCTTAATATTATTATTTTAATATTTTTTTTATATCATTTAATTATAAATTTATTTTTTATTATATATTGAGGTTTATTTATCTTTAAAACTTAAAAAAAAATATTTTGCTTATATTTAGTTAGTGCTTGGATCTGGGTGGTACGGTTGTCGACGACGGATATTGAATGTCAACCCCGTTTGGTTCCATGATTGCATGCGGGTGAGGGAGGAGATGGTGAGAACGTGAAGGGTGTTTTGGTTCATGTGAGGAATGAAGAGAAAGGAGAGAGTATTGAAGAAAAAACCACTTCACACATGAGAACTTCCCAATGTACCCTTCATTTTCTTCATTCATTCTTGACGACCGTGCCTCAATGCAACGACGAAGAACTGCCCACTGCCATGCACTTTTGCACTGTTTGGGCATGGTATGAGATTCCTGACTTTGGGTCAGGAATCGTTTGACCACAAAGTGCATTTCAATGACATGAATGCAGCGGGTGAAGTAGATGGGTGCCTATTAATTGTTGTTTCAGTTGTATATGAAAGTTATGCTTTGAAACTTCAGAATTCAGTGAAAGAAACTCAAAGTATGTTCAGGTATTTTTTTTTTATATGTAAGGATCTAGAAATTTACCTTAGAGTAGAAGTGGTATATTTTAAATGACACCTGAATATTTTATTATTAAAATGAAAAGAGCATATAAATAGAAAATTCAGTTATTCAGGTTTCATTTTAAAAAGAACCACCATCTCTCTAGAAATTTTCTTTTCCCTTTTCCTCTCCCTTCTCTCTAAGATTCTAACCTCCTCGCTTATCAGTTTGACGATCGGAGTACGCCATTAGACTCCTGGCAGCGAAGACTACAAGACTGCTCGATCAGAATCTTTGATAGAGTAAGTTCATTTATGTTCCTTTTTCCTTTCCTCCCCCTTCTTTTTAAGATTTTGACCTCCTTTTGCTTATCAATTTGACTATCGGAGTCTGACATTAGACTATTGGTAGCGAGATCTATAAGATTATCCGATCAAAATCTTAAATAGAGTAAGTTCATTTTTTTTGCTCTTCAATGAGTCAATTTTGAACTTGTTAGGTTGTCTCTATCTATGCTCTGCATGTAAATCTTTTAGCTTCAGGGTGAATCTCTGTTACCTTAGGGTCTTAGTGATATAGTTAGATTTTTTATAAGGACTTTGTGGTGCAGGTTAATTATCTTTAAAGCTTCTGGTAGATTTGGAGCTCTTATTGAGCATTTGCTCAAGTAAAGGTAAGGGAAGCTAGTTTTAAATTGCCAATAGAACCCTAGGCTAGAAGATTTGGATGTGGGGATGACGTGGTCACCAGTTTCAAATGTTCTTGCAGGATCTCTTGTTTTTGTGTAGATTGGAAATTGTTTGAGATTGAAAATGTGAAATTTAGATATAGTAGATGGTGTAGAATGTATATAAGTTTGGAATTGAATGAATTACTGAATGTATTTGAAAAAGGTTTGTGATGATTCATGTGGATGAGGGAGGAGATGGTGAGAAAGTGGAGGGTGTTGTGGTTCATGTGAAAAATGAAGAGAAAGTAAAGAGTATTGAAGGGAAAACCACGTCACACTTGAGAACTTACCAATGTACCCTTTGTTTTCTTCATTCATTCTTAACGATCGTGCCTTCATGCAACGACAAAGAACTGTCCACTGCCATGCACTTTTGCACTGTTTGGGCATGGCATGAGATTCCTGACTTTGGGTCAGGAATTGTTTGACCACAAAGTGCATTTCAATGACATGAATGCAACGGGTGAGTAGATGGATGCCTATTAATTGTTGTTTCAGTTGTATATAAAAGCAGTGCTTTGAAACTTCATAATTCAATGAAAGAAACTCAAAGTATGTTTACAAACTTGTGAATTGGTAAACTAGCCTTGGAGAGGTTCGTGAGGCATCATAGTAGAAGGGGGGTGAGTTTCGCAGTGGTTGTTTGATCTGAGATTAGCATTGACTTGGTTTTGTATTGTAGATAATCGATTATGATTGAAAAGGAACTAAGTGCATAATTGATTATGGTTTAAAAAATAGTGGATAATCGATTATGCTTGTCGCATAATCAATTATCTGTTATGTTTTCGTCGAGCATAATCGATTATGTTATTTGTGTAAAAGTGAGGGTAATCCAGGACAAGAATTATTTGGGATGCCATATGAGGGTCGTATGACAAAGTTGTTTGCATTAATGACTAGGCGTTGATTTCATATATTTGTGTCTGTGTTACCTTCATGTCTTTCAATTACATGTTGTCGTTTTATTTCATTTGACTTTTTGTGTAATTTGTCCGTCTATGTTTGTTATTGGATAATTATTATCACAAGTTTTAGTATTGTACTTGAGGACTTCTAGAATATAATATTTTGTTTATGAAGTTGTATTATTGTGTTTGATAACTTCTACTATTCAGTTTATGATATTGTCATAACTTTCCTTTACTTAAAATTGGATTTCATATTTCATGTCATTAACATTTCATTTTTTTTATATATTGCAGTAATTGCATTATACATGGCATCATCATCCCAGAAACGCCACAAAACCCGTAAGGGTAAAACGCCAACAGAAGATCATGTCGTTCCTTCTCCCCAACAACGGAGATTGAAGAAGTACTTGATTATTCAAGATACTTTACTAAAAAACGGCAAATGATGATGTTTGAAAATATGTTTCATGGAAGACCAGACATATCTCAAAAAGCTATGCATTCTCCATTTTTTGTTGCTCTAGGGTTTGAATTCCAAACCTTCTGAATTTCCAACGTTTACAACCTTTCCTTGGAATGAAACCTTCAGTTTATGAGGACTTGGTTTGAGTGTTTTATACAAATCTGAAGATCACACCTCTTGGACCTTGCCATTGATATTTGTGGAAAGTGAATACACATTAATCAATTGGATTGGATGAACATTGTCGATCATAGGTATGACGGTGTTAAGTTAACCCCTAAGACGATCCCTGAGGAATGTAATTATGATCGAGCTTTAGCATTATCGTCCATGATTCGTGAAGATGTTCAAGGTCAGAATGTCAGAAATGTTGGTACTCTGAAAATGAATGACCGACTATTACATTACACATGGGTGCATATCGTGTGCCCTCGTGGGAGCAACTTCGCACAACTATTAAATGATGATATTTTCATGATGTGGTGCATCATAAATAATATACTGATTAATTGGTCACATTACATCATGCAACACATGATGAAATGTCGAGATAACAACATGCTTCTGCCATATGGAATTTTTTTAACACGCATCTTGCAGGTGTATGACTTCGACTTGTCAAATGATCAAGCAATAATGCTAGGGTGGAATCATTATTTTGGGAAAAAGAGTATGAAGAAATTAAATATATTCCAGCTCAATGGTGTATGGCAACTTGGTAGGCCTCAGCAGGATGACGAAGAAGATGATGAAGAGGATCAATTTCCACAACAACATGTTGAAGGTGATCAACCTGAGCCGACAATCCCCAATCAAACCGAATTGTTAACTCAAATTTTGTCTGGGATACAAAACATGAATACCCGCATTGACAGGGTTGATCAAAGGATGGACCGAATTAAGGATACTCTGAATGACATTCGACGTCATCAAGGTAATTGTGTTATCATTATGTTATTGTCATTGTTATTTTTACTTCTAATTTTCATGTTGAACATTAATGAATTGTTATTGTTATTGTTATTTTTTACGTTGAACATTGACAAATTGTTATTTAATAATAAGGTTTTATGGTACTTTTCATGCTACTTATTTACATAATGATATTGTTTTGAATGCAACTTTTTTAACATTTTAATTCTATTATGCATAAATCATATTTGGGTTCCATTACCAAATACGGAACTTCGACAGCATTGGTTAAGTGGCCTTCAATGTCTGCGTATCAGAACACATCGTCCTCTAGTTGTACTGGTTGTAGTGTGTAAGAACGTGATACCTTTACCCATGCTACTGGGAGCACAAGTGCCTTCGTTGTTCCTATTTGTGATTGTGGACAGTTTGTTGTTTTGAGAATAGCAACAGAAAAAAAAATGTTGGAATTTTTTTTTGGGGTTGTCCCAACTATAAGGTAAAATTTATTCAATTAGGTTTGATACAAACTTAAGAAGTCTATTTTAAACTTATTCATTGTTCAATTTTATTCTTTTCTTGAAAATAGATTAGAAGTGGCATGGTTCTAGGCTGTAATTTTTTCAAATGGTGCATTGAAGACATTGCAGTTAAACAAGATGCAATTATTATCATACAACAGAATAAGATATGTCTTCTAGAAAACTGTTTGAAGGTCTCCACAAGAAGAGTGAAAATGTTATTACTAGGGATGTGTTTTCTTTTTCTAATTAATATTATTATGTTCTTCATTTTTTCATAATTTCAAAATTACAAACAAATTAACATGTCTTTATCTCTTTCCGGATCAAATTTAATGACTTTATATTATATATTTTGACAACTACTTAATATTCATTCTCTATTCTAAATAACCATTTACTTTTTAAAATATATTCATTTTGGTAATGATAATAATGGAAATCCTTATTAATTATAATTTTATATATATATATATATATATATAACATACATAATTTAAAAAAACATAAATAATATTAAAATTATCTAAATAAATTAACTTAACTAACTAAATTAATTTAAATTAATAAAATGGAAAATAATAAAATTATATTTAAATATAAAAAAATATTTATTTATTTCTTTTAATTTTAAATTATTTTTTCTTTTATTTATAATTAAAATTTTAATTTCTTTTATTTATAATTAAAATTTTAATTTCTTTTATTTATAATTAAAATTTTAATTTCTTTTATTTATAATTAAAATTTTAATTTCTTTTAATTAAATATAATGTGAACAAAATTAATTATCATTTATTTCTTCTTTTTTTATATACAAGTGTAAATTTGTAATATCACAATTTACAAAATTCAAAATAATTCAAAATAATTCAAAATATCCTTACAACCATCACATCACTCACATATTTCAATAAATTTTCCTCACATATCCACTCTAACATACCCCAATCCAAACACCCTCAACTTTCTTCACACTTTTTTCACAAATTTTCACACTTCCACTCCCCTGCACCCTTAACTTTCCACTCCCCTCTAATCCACACAAAGCATTAAAGTCGGAAACTGCAAAAGGTAGGTGTTGACATGATGGTACATATTGGTACGAATCATAATTCACCAAGATAGTTTTACGCATAACAGGTATTTTAAACATATTGCATAGATAAATATTTATCTCATAAAAATTTATAATCAATAACTTATGCTACAATGCATGTTATTTTATTATTGATAGCTTTTTAAAAGAGTTGAATTCAAACTAAAGTTGATTTATTTAAATACTAAATATAATATAAAATATAAATGTCAGAGTCATTAAATTAAAAAAAAATATATACAAGCAATTTTTCTAACTCTCTTTTATTTATCTCTTCTGGAGTATCACCTACTACTAATCAAGTATGATCATTATAACATTTAAATTTGGTTTAACATACTAGTTAGAAGATTCTTTAACATCTTTTAATCATAGTTTCAAATTGTGAAAAATTTGCTCAACGAAATCATATAAAAGAAAGTTTTGAAAGCTTTTTTTCTTTCTTCATAATTCCAATTAGTGTAGGTTAAATTCACTTAGCGCATACCAGATCTACTCAATACAGGTCAGATCCACTCAACAAATGCCAGATCCGCTCAATGTAGGCTAGTTTAGCTCAACCATTTTTAGCTTGACTTGATCAATTTTTAGTATTACACCAAAATTACCTTTGGAGTAAATCCACTCAGCTCACAAAAGTTGCATTCAACGAATTTCCTGATGAATACCTTTTTTATTCATTCTTGATCTCGGTAGTGATTCGGCTCAATGTATAAGGTTTGCGCCTAACATATTTAAGGAGGTGGTAATGTAATTTTTAGCAATATTGATGGCAGAGCCCCCAGTCACACAACCACATAATAAGGAGGATGAAACCCTAAAGGTTGTTTATGAATTTATTTGCAAAAATGGGTCTAATTGGACTTTTGTTTATTTTTTGTAGACCCAATCAAGAGGACAACTCTAGAATGAAGTAATGTACAAACATATCCAAGAAGACCTCTAACTCATCAAAACATAAACTAGAGCTTTGGTCAGAAAAACACATGAAGACTGAGTTTTGGCTGACTAGTTTGTTGAACATAGCCTTTGATGTCTCTAAATCCTAGAAGTTTGCTTGAAGACTTTACTACTACTTGTGTGTGTGGGTTTTGTGTAGTTTGAAATTTGTAAATCCACTCATAGATTTGATCTAATGTTACTTGATTCAAGTTCTTTTGAAAAAAAATGTGTTTTTTTAAAGAAAGTGGAAAATCAACCTGTTGAATTGTCGTTTCAACCGGTTGTTTTCACTTAGTGTTTTTTAAAAGAATTTGAAAAGACTTGAAATTGGTTGACTTTGCTGTCAAGCCAATTCAACCGATTGTTTAGTGTTTTCAATCAGTTGATTTTTTAAAATTATTAACAGAATTCAGTTGGACTGATTTAATCTATTATGTTTGCTTTAAAACTGATTTGGCTTATGCATTAAATGTTTTTAACAACTGATTGGAGTATATATAATATGTTTTACGCTCCTGGTTGTTATTGATTCATTGAATACTTTCAAATCAAGTTTTTCCAAGATTGCTTCAAACATTGGATTCTTTATAAGAGTGGAATATGATTGCATTGTACTTCTTCTATTCAATCTGTGATTGTATCAAGGGTTATCATTCTTTTTCTCTCTTAATCATTGTATTTCTGTAAGAACTGTTGGTGTGCAGATTCAGAGGGTGTTCTGAATTTTGTGGTGTGACAACCAAAGGTGGTGTGTGTTCTTGAAGGGTTCAAGATCACCACTTTGGTGTGTGTGTGTTGTAATCAAGGTGATTGATTGTTTAGTGGAATACTCAGAGGTTTTCTAGGGACTAGATGTAGCTATTGGCTAAGAGTGAACCAGTATAAATTTCCTATGTGAATCTTTTTATCCCCTATCTTTTTAAATCTGTTTTTTTGTTGAAGTATATAACTGCTGCTATAAACAACCAATTGTTTTGCAAAAACAACCGATTGATTTTCTGTTGTTAAGTGAAAAAAAAAAAATCTGCTGAACAGATTTCTTATTGATTGATTCTCATTAGCTTTCACTATACCTTCAATATTTGCGAAAATCGTTCATAAACAATTCACCCCCTCTCTTGTTTAAGGCCTTTAATTATAACAATTGGCATCAAGAGTTAGGTTCTTGAAAGTCATTCAAGTTTTGATCTTAAAACTTTTTTTTTATGGTTGATAAACTACCCTTTGGGAAGGGTGTATCTATTAAAAAACCACCTCAGTTTTGTGGTTTGAATTAGCAATTTTGGAAGGTAAGGATGAAGATCTTTGTAGAATCAATTGATAAAGGAATTTGGGATGCAATTTAAAAATGGTCCTTTTGTTCCTATGCTTGAAAATGATAAAGTGATTTCTGAAAAGCCTTGGTCCCAATGGACTAAACATGAAAGCAAAAAGGATCAATATGATTTTATTGCAAAGAATATTATTACATTTGTCTTAAATTTTGATGAGTTTTCCAAGGTATCACAATGTGCCTTCGCAAAGTAAATGTTGGATACTCTTGAAGTTACCCATGAAGGAACAAATGATATAAAGAGAGCAAGGAAACATGCTCTTATTCAAGAATATGAGATGTTTAGAATGCAGAAAGGGGAGACAATTACAGAAGTACAAAAGAGGTTTACTCATATTGTCAACCACCTTATGAGTTTTGGACAAATGCTTGAGAAAGAGGAACTCAACCTCAAGATACTCAAGTTCCTAGACTAATTTTGGCAGCCTAAGGTCACAGTCATCTCTGAATCTAAAGATTTAACATCCTTGACAACAACTTCACTGTTTGGGAAGCTTAGAGAACATTCATTGGAGATGAATAGGCTAAATGTTCAAGAAAATAAAGAAACTGTCAAGACTCAAGTGATGACATTGATAAAGAAACTCTTAGGTTGCTGACGAAGAAATTCAGCAAATTCCTGAAGAAAAACAACAATAAGAATCAATCCTCCTACAAGTACAATAGAAAGAAACTCAATTATTTTAATTTTAACAAATATACATGCTTTGGATGTGGTGAACATGGACATATTAAAGTTGATTGCCCCAACGAGAATAAAGAAAGAGGAGCAAGCAAGAAAGGTGAAAAGAAAGGCAAAGCCAAGAGAGCCTACATTTCTTGGCAAGATAATGAAGTTTCTTCCTCTACCTCATCTTCGAGAGATGAAGAAGAAAATCTTTGCTTAATGGAAAAGGGAGAATCTGACATAAGCAGTGTAAGTTCCAACACTTCAATCAATTTTGAAAACTACAGCCAACTTCTTAATGCTTTTAAAGAAACTCATGAAGAAGCTAATAGGCTGGCTCTTCCAAATAACTGGTTGAAAGACTTGAATAATTGGCTGGAAAATAGAATCAAAGCATTGGAAGTAGAGCTGGATAACTTGAGAAATGATTTTGAAAACCTGGAACTGATTTACAAAAACTCTTCTTGCAAATGTGACTCAAGTTTTTGTGAAAATTGTGAATCTCTTGAAAAGAAGATTCACTATCTTGTGAAAATTGTGGATAAGCTTTCAAAAGGAAAATCTAATTTTGAATTTCTTCTTTCTTCTAAAAAATGTGTCTTTGGTAAAACTGGTTTGGGCTTTAATCCACAAAGCAAGAAAAGTGGTGGTTTGAAGCCTTTTTCAACCTTCTTTGAAAAACAATTGATTGAAAAGTCAAAACAATTGGTTGTTTCTGTTGATCAAGAGTGATCAAGTGCTTTAAAGAATCCATATCCTATGTGTTTGATGAAAGCCTGGTGTTGCTGTTGTGTTTTGGGAGGGATCTGGGTAGAATAGAATGTGATCCACTCCTTTGTTGAATCTAAAACTGATGTGATTTAAAACCTTTTAGAAAATAAAGTGTTTTTCCAACTAAGTGAAAAACAACCTATTGTTTTACTCTTAGGAGTTTTTGAAAAAGGTTGAAAACTGTTTTAGTTTCGTTGACTTAACTGCCAAACCAAACAATCGGTTGTTTCGTGGTTTCAACCGATTGTTTCTTTGAAAATCCTAACAGAATTCTGTTTTTGGTTGTTGAATGTGCTTTAAATAATTTCCAACTGAATACGCTCCTTCATTAATTGCTTTGACTAATCCTTGGAAAATATAAATAGTTTGTTTATGTTTTCAAACAAACAAAAAAGAGAAACAGATTTGAGTTTTTCAGTTGTGAAAAAGTTGATTTCAAGATTTGAACATTCACATCAAGCTTTGGGTTTTCAAAGAGAGTGGAATAGGATTGCAATTGTATTGATTTCAGTTTGTTCTGTAAACAAGTGTAATCCCTTCTCAACCTTCTTTATTTCTGGTGTTGTGTTGCCAATGACTGTTGTGTGCTCTTGAGGTGGTCAAGATCAATACTCTTGGTGTGAGCTTTGCCAAAGGGAGTGTGTTTCTTGAAGGGTTCAAGGTCACTACTTTGGTGGTTTGTGTATTGTAATATGGTTTGATTACTTAGTGGATTACCCATTAGTTTTCTGGGGACTGGATGTAACTCTTGGCTTAAGAGTGAACTAGTATAAACTGTTGGTGTATCTCTCTCTTACTCTAAACTCATTTAAATTTTGTTTTTAGCTTTTCTGGTATAAACAACCGATTGTTTCGAAGAAACAACCGATTGTTTTTCTGTTGTTTTGCTGGTTTAATGCTTATATTCTTGGATAACCTGATTTCTGTTCTGGATTCACACAAAGAATTTGTTAAATATTGAAAAAAAATTCAAAAACCTCTCTTAAATAATTCACCCTCCTCTCGTTTAAGGCCATATATTCTAACAGTTTCATGCTTCTATTGTATGAAAAGGGGCCACTTTGTCAGATTTTGCAGAGTTAGAAAAATTTGTGTTCCTAGGGGGGTTTTAAAATGGTTTCCTAGGAATCCTAAGAATTCTAAGGCTTTTAATGAATCAATTAATGTCAATGGACCCAAATTTGTTAGGGGACCAAATCTTGCTACTTGATCTTGTTTTCTTGCAGGAACTCTTAAGAGCCAAGATTATTTTGAAGTGAAGAATGAAGCCTCAAGGGAAAGGATCTGAATTGGATTCTAAAGTGCATTTCTAGATTACACATTGATCTCTTGAAAGTCAAGTGAAATCCTTGACTTATGTTCAATGATTGTTTGGAAGAAAATATCTTCAAAGTGATAAGAACTTATGCATTTTTACTTCATAATTTGTATTCTTGGTTCATCTTGAGTAAATAAAGTCTTAATTAATTATTTTTCTTGTGAAATCTGTTTTTAAATATCTTAATGCAAAGGTTTATGCGATCATTACAATGCTATTTCTTCTCTGGCAAGGGTTCTTGATTTGTAAAAGCATTCACGTGTTGTTGCAGAAAAACAACCGATTGTTTTCTCTCTGACAATTTTGTATTAAAGTTGTTATAAAACTTTGTGCATTGGTATAGTTTTTTTTTTCATTCAAAACTGTTATGGGTCAAAATTGCACTTATTATAGCCTTGAATACAATCTGATTGGAAGTTATTTTGGTCATAAATGGAATATATTCCATAACTTCTTGGAAAATTAAGAGATTTTATGGTTAGTCAAATCTGCATTTTGCTGTCACTAGGTGATCTGTTTGAAGGCTGACATGTGTCTATATTCTCTCTAAACAGATTTTGTTTCGTTTGAAACACAATCTACTAAAAGCCAATATTGTTGACTGCTTTTACTGATTATATATTTGTTCTTGTTCAGTTGTTTTTCCTCAGAGATTCAATCTATTCTTTTCTCCTCTGGTTTCATCTTCAATTTGCTGCTCTCTTCCTCTTTTCTGAAATTTCATTCTTGCTCCATGGATTCAACACCTCCTTCCTCCAAAAGAATGAAGACTCGTGGGGTAAAAATGGGTGGAAGTCTAGAAGTTGTTTTGTTTAGGAGAATGAAAAGATTAAAAAGTTACTACATGAGACAAGTAGGAAAGCAATTAACAACCCAAAGCTCATCTCCTTTAGCTGGTTGAAAGAGCAGAAACTCTCTCAAATAAGGGGTGTTCTGAAAGAGTAGATGCTGAAAAGGTTCCTGGAGATGTATGGGATATCTATTCTGACCTTGTGAGAGTTTTCTATACCAATCTTCAGGTTGTTGGTGATAATCTATGCACACATGTAAAAGGGATTGACATGGAAATAACTCCTGAAGTTTGGTCTGTTGTTGTTGGATTGAAATATTCTGGATTAAGAATAAATAAAGGAAACATTGGGGTTGTTGAAGAGTTCAATAAGATGCAGTTCTACAAGAGTTGCCTAAAAAATCCTCAATACAAAGTGAGGAATTTTTCCGTGGGAGGCATGAAACTCAATGAAAGGATGGTTGCCTTCATTGTATCTTGGATGTTGACTCCAAGAGGAAGCAATCATTCTATAATCACTGAAGAAGATCTTGTCCTCATCTACTGTATTATGAACAAGATCAAGATTAACTGGATTCATATCATTAAGGAGCACATGCAAAAATCCACGAGGTTAAATGACTATCATTATCCATATGTTATCCTTATCACCACCTGATATCTTAGTCTATATGACTTAGATCATCAGTGAAGCTAGAGGATCTCTGTTAAACATAGACTTTTCATACTTAATGTCATCAAACAACAACTCATACATTATCCCAAATGTATGACATCAATTTCATACAATTTTCATCGTTCATATATAATACATATTCAATCACATAACATTTAAAAATTCATATCCTTCAAGAACTTTTCCAACATAAAAAAAACAATATTTAACTTTCAAACTATCAAAATATAATATTTCTACAAGTTTAAATAATATATAAACAAACAACATCCCTGTAATAGAAATTGAATGATGGGACCACGTCCCCTACACATCCAGATCTTCTAGCCTAGGGTGCTATTAAAAAATAAACTTAACTTCCCTTACCTTAATTACTTGCTTTCAAGCAACTTCTAGAATTTTATCCCCTCAGTCTGAATAAACTTCAAAATTTAAGGGCCTAATGTAAGTTATCTAAATAAAACAAAAATTCAGTATATAGTAGAATAAGTTGAGAGGATTACTCTTCTCAACTTACCCCGCCAAGATTGATGACTAAATCCTAAGAAGAAACATAGAATAAAGAATCTTTAGAGCAAAAATGAACTTACTCTGTTTAAAAATCTGATAAGGTAGAAATGTTTCTTAACTCCTTAGGTACAACGTGTTGCGATCAGATTTTAAAATAGATGAAGATTGGAAGGAAAATTAAGAGAGAAAGAAGATAATATAATTTGGGAGAGATGGAGAGAGAAAAAAATTGGAAGAAGAACCGTGGAGGGTGGGGATGTTTGTGGGTTTCTTTTTTGTTTTATGTTGTTATAACCACAATAACATATAATGTATCAACATACATTGAGTCACGATATCATACAAATATCCACATACAACATATAACACTATGTATATAAAAAAAAACTACATATATAACATGTATGTGATCATCCTCCTCTTCACACACCCACATAAAACAATATCAAATTGAAATAGATGTTAAAATTAACTTAGATTATTTAGAGGTAAAGTAATTTTGTTCTTATTACATTAAGAAATCCAATTTCATAACTAAAATTTTCAAAAGTTTTAATCATTTATTATCAACACCTCCCTTTAATCATAATCCAAAGGAAAAAAAAGTTAAATTAGATAAATAAATACTTACTCTTAGTAAAAAAATTGTTTGGTTTTTCAACTATTACCTCCTTAGAGATAAAATTTGTTATGAAAATATATAATCCCATAGTTCAAAATTTTAAAGAGAATTTTAGAGAGAATCAAAATTCTAAAAAAATAAGTTTTACAATAAAATAAAAAAATTTGACTATTATAACCTATTTATAATTTTTATTTATTATCTATTAAAATTTATATCTCTAAAATTTTAGGTTTTACAATAAACTAAAAAATCATGATTGAAAATATTCCAACTAAATAATTAAAATAAAAATATATGGTCTAATATGCTGGTTATTCCAAAAAAACATTTGTATATGTTACCTTTTTTAATTCGAAGTAATCAAATCGGTTTTTTTTAATCAATCGTTCGAAAATTTTAACGCTATATATATTATTGTCTATTTTGAAAGAATCCTCTGTATTTTTATTATTAAATTATAAAATTAATAAAAGAATTTTTTTTGAAGTTGTTAAATGTTTTTATTAAATTTTAAAAGAAAAATGATTTTACTAAATTTTAAAAGAAAAAAAACTGTAAAGTGATAATATTAATTGCTTTTGAAAACATTTTGTGTTGAACCCTGATCCTTAAGATGGTGCCACTCAATACCCTTTCCACTCTGAATTTGATCGTTTTAGTCATACCAACATTTCTTATTCATCGTCATCAACATGAAATTGTTTCTCTTCTTCAGAATACCGATAGTACCCTTTCCAGAAACTATTTTTCTTTCGGAAAACGGTGCCAAACCTTTTCTAGTACCCTCTTCACGATGTAAAATAACTCCAACTAATAAATTTAGTTTTATTTCTACCACTAAAACATTTTCTTTATTTTTTTAACAGTTGGACTTTATATCAATTAAATAAATTTTACACACACAAAAATACAAAATTGAAAAAGAATTTCGTAAAATTTTACTAACTGATTTATTATTTATTATTATTACATAATACTTGAAAATTTTACGAAATTATTTATTATTATTATTTATTTATTATTATTACATAATACATGATAATATATTTCTAATAATATATTAGAAAAATATGACTACTGTTTAAATAGAGAAATAAAAAATAGAGAAAAATAAGAATTTTTTGTATATATAAAAGATTTAGTAAAATTTAATTAATCTCTATCGGTTAATTATTGATTCAAAATTTATATTTTTTAATATTATTTTAAATATGAAATAAATAATATTTCAAGAAAAATTAGTGTCATTAAAACACATTAAAAATAATAATAGTAGGAGAACATTGTTTTACTTTGAAAAAACTCTCTTTTAAATTCCTAATAAATGTTTTAAGTCGTTAATTAGGATTTGTCGTTATTAACTATACTTCTTTTACTTAATTTTTGTTATTAATTTTATCTAAATACCCCTTACTTCTTACCTCTTAACTCCATTTTCCCCTATCAAAATCTCCCTTAAAATGGAATAAAAGACTGTTAAGTATTATGAAGAAGAAGAAAAATAGATAGTTCCAAAAACATGAAAACGAGTTCCTCTTTATAACCGATAAAAAAAAATAATACTTCAAGACAAATAAGTGATGATATAGACATAATTATTGGCAGAAAATTTTCCCCTGCACCATATCATTTAAGACATACAATATAAATTTAAAATTTAATATTACCCTTAATTTCATATTTGTTTATGTACGTAGAAATTTGAAACTGGTGATTATATATTCGATTCTTTAACATTTTCATGTTTCATTTAAGTTTCATGATAATATTCAAAGTGAGTTATGAGTTTTGGATTTTCATATTCAAAATGGTGTACTATAAATGGTGTTGAGAATCAGAATCCGAAACTCATTTATGTTTGATCTTGACAACTAAAAAGTTATTTATGTTATCCAAATAAACTTGTAAAATCTAAAAGTAACATATTAAGTTTAGACTTATATATTTATAACTTTGGGATTTTAGACTTATATATTTATAACTTTGGGATTTGAGTTACCGAATTAATTGCCATTACAATCTACACCAGGTCAAATTCAGGTCGAATTGGTCTAACTTTACTTGTAATTTTTTTTTAAATACGGATTTATCATTTCATGTCTCTTCATTAGGAAAGTATGTTTAAAAACATGGGTGGTAGTATGCAATATCCTAATTCTTCATGGTACATAATAGGCAATGGATTTAAATATAGGTGAAAATGTGACTGAGTCCACCAAAATTTTCAGCTGTGAGAATTTGATGATAGGAGAAATACCCACCTTCCTCTCATAGTTGAAGACTGGTAGTTGTGTAGGCAAAAAGGAAAGCAACAGGGTCCTAAAAGCACAAGTAATATCTTGCCCTCATCAATTACCTAAACCTAATTGCTTATGCATTAGGTACAACTCATGATCATAGATTTCTAAGAAGCCAGGAAAAATCAACAAAAGGCACAAATAGATTGTGTATGATAGTATTAGAGCATCAAGCAAGTATGTGCTTAGTGGCAGAGATTGTGATGGTGGTGATAGGTTTGTGGGGAGTGTTTCTGAGGCCAATGATGTTCCAATATGCTGCAGAGATGGGAGTAGTCACTGGATGTGCCATCTACAGCCTCATAAGAGAAAGGCCTTCTTCTTGGATTTTCTCTAACTTTCTTCCATCATAGTTTTTACTATTCTCATGGGAAGAAGACTGCAAATTCCCCTTTCACCACTGTGTTTTATGCATGTATTCTTGTTGCCCTATGTGCTTTCTTCCTTCAAAATCTCTTGTCATCATCATACTTTTACATTTAAATTCCACTCAATTCAATGTTTGAATATTTTCTTGTTAGTGTTGTACCTTCAATTTCTAAGACTTAACACCTACTTGAATTCTAATTTGGAAATTTGTTTTTCATCATTGTGTATGTGTTATACTTATTCAAGTAGTTGATAAAAAAAATAACCTTCATTTTCTTTCATGAAATTAGGTTGTCTTTTGTAAGTTTTAGTTTTGTTTTTTCAAATACAAATCAGATTATACGAAAATAACTCATTTCAGAATTGTTAAAGTATTAGCAATATTTCAACACAGTTATTGTCACATTAATAATGAAACAAAATTTGACTAACCCAACTTAATTCATTATAAGCAATAGATTGGATTTTTCTCAACATCTTTTTTAAATTAATAATAATAGTTTTTTAGAGTTGAGAAAGTAGTCCATTGAGTTACTTTAAGTTGATAATAAAGTTAATTTTTTAGGTTATCAAATATAAGTTGGGACCAAATTAATTTATTGACTTGTTTTTTAATGAGTCAAATTTTAACTAATCTAAATCCATTCGTAATAGGTAATGGATTTATTTAGTTGATTCAACTTATTAAAAAATGTTAAAATAAATTTTTTGTAGGGAGAAACCGTGATAGAAAGATAGGGAGAATAATGTAAAAAATAAACTTTGTTCTCGTTGATAAATCTGGATCGAATTTTGGTGGTGCACTCTGAGCTGACTTTTTTTTTTTTTTTTGCTACTTTGAGATGTCAATAATTCACAATGAGGAGATCTCCACATGTAAGAAGACTCTGACGATCAAGTCAGTGAGAGCATATAATTATGAGTATCTGAATATAGAGTATTTGTATGGATGTATTCTTACTAGATTGATTTCTCTCTGTTCAGGGTCTTGAGGCCTTTTTATAGTATTCGTAGATCTCCCTTGAGGAATTAATAAACATAAAGATATTTTGATAATATATCCCTTTTATTTTAGGGGTGCATGTAGAACATTATCTCTAACTGTTTATTTTCATTAAATCTCAGAGTAATATATGTGCCTAGCTAATTCAGTTATTCATTCTGTTATTTTTACTTTAGTTATCTTTTTAATATGGGTAGACAGTTGTTTGGGCCCACTACCTGATGCGACATTGGGCCCACTACCTGATGTGATATTGGGCTCATTATTTTGGGTCGAGTTAAGTATCTTCCCTTTATAGACTAAGTGGATCAGGATAGTGCGCTTAAGTGCTCGGGTTGGACCCTGAGCACGTCTGACTAGTACACTGTATCCCAGCCTCGAGCCGAGCATGGCGAGGTGAAGAGGCTTACTTGTGCCTGCTTTGAAAAGACATTTGGGATGTTAATCGTTTTGTGCATCTTCGGCCTGTGACTTACTTTTTAATTGTGTCCATTTATGGCATTGATAACTTTGCTTATAACATATAAATGAATGTTAAAAGTAACTTACAAAACAAACTTGTTTAAACACTAAGCGTAACACAACTAAACAGATTGCGGATTGTTGACCTGAGTTTAGATAAAACACCAAAGGTGACGAGAATAATTCTTAGCAGCAAGCTAGGTCGTTGTTGGGTTGCCCCCTTCAAGGTCAGCCGAAATCGCTCGTTGCTTCAGCGTTGCTTAACCTGAGCCATTGGTTAGCTTGATGTATATAGCAAGCACCTTACCGGGTCAGCCTAACCTTATGATTCCGCTGAAACGATATGTTGATGTCGATGTCACCGAGGTAGTTCGAACATAGGTTCGGCTAGACAGTGAGTATAACGATACGTAAAAGGTGTTCATCCCCAAGCCAATCTGACCTTAGGGTTCGGCCAATCAAGGTGTAATGTAGTTGTTCCAAATTAGTCTGACCTTACGGTTCGGCTATCCGTGGGTAACTATAACTATCCCAAGTTAGGTCGACCTTAGGGTACGGCTAATCGGGGTAACTGTAACTGTTCTGAGTTAGTCCAACCTTAAGATGCAGCTAATCGATGGATAACAATAACTGTTCTGAATTAGGTCGACCTTAGGATGCGGCTAATTGGAGTAACTGTAACTATTCTGAGTTAGGCCAACCTGCGGCTAATCGGGGTAACTGTATCTGTTCCGAGTTCGATCGACCTTAAGGTGCGACTAATCGGAGTACCTATATATGTTTCGAGTTAGGCCGACCTTAGGGTGCGGTTAATCAGGGTAACTGTATTTGTTCCGAGTTAGGCCGACTTATGAGTGCGGCTAATCAGAGTAATTGTAATTGTTCCGAGTCAAGCCGACTTATGGGTGCGGCTAATCAAAGTAATTGAATTGTTCTGAGTTAAATCGACTTATGGGTGCGGCCAATCGGAGTAACTGTAATTGTTCTGAGTCAAATCAACTTATGGGTACGGCTAATCAGAGTAACTGTAATTGTTCCGAGTCAGGTCGACTTATGGGTGCGCCTAATCGGAGTAAATGTAATTGTTCCGAGTCAGGTTGTCCTAAGGGTGCGGCTAATCAGAGTAATTGTAACTGTTCCGAGTCAGGTCGTCTTATCGGTGCAGCTAATCGGAGTAAGTGTAACTGTTCCAAGTTAAGGTGTCTTATGGGTGCGGCTAATCAAAGTAACTGTAACTATTCCGAGTTAGGCCGTCTTATGGCTACAACTAATGGGAATAACTGTAATTGTTTTAAGTTAGGCTATCTTATGAGTATGACTAATCAGAATAACTGTAATTGTTTCGAGTTAGACTGACTTAGGGTGCGACAAAATATATATATATATATATATATATATATATACATTAATTAAATAACATAAAATGAGATGAGTTAGAAACATTTCACCATATACTAATAATTGTTAAATAAATAAAATAAGGTTAGAGACATCTTATAAGCCTAAAGCGATACTATATTAAACCAGTATTACCAAACTTCCAACATGCACTAAGTCTGGAACAATATTATACTCAAAAAAGGATTGACAATACTAAAAATCAAAGCAGAACCTATTAATTCAAACCCCTTACAAAATAGAAATGTTGATAAGAAAAATAGGTCTGATCTCGAACGAAAAAATAGATTCGTGTTCATTGGAAAAGTAAATTCGATTTTACATAGAAAAGTATATATGATTTTGAATGAAAAAAATATATTTGTGTTTGATCGAAAAAGTAGATTCGATTTTGGACAGAAAAGTAAATATGCATTGATCATAAAAGTAGATCCAAGTTATTTTTAAATGGAAAAGTAGATCCGATTCGTTTGAAAAAGTAGATCCGAGTCAATTGTTCTCTAGTGTACAAATCGTAATGAGGGAGATCATTTTAAATAAATAGCTTAATTTGAGAAATAAACCTGGATTTGAGTTGATAGAAAAAACTAGATTCGAGTTGATCGCCGTCTCTTGGACTTGGTCGGAGAGACTCCAAATATAATTTCCTCTAACGTAAATCTAGGTCTGAGAGATTCCAAATATAATTTGATCTAGACTAAATCAAGAGCGGAAGGATTCCAAATATGTATCGTGTACCGGACAGGAGCTCGGTCCTCGGTCTTGGACCAGCTACTACTCGGTTCTCAGGTAGGGCAGAGGTCAGCTCGGCCATGGACCTGGAGTCAAGGTAGTGGTGTTGGGCCTGTTTGGTTAATGAACCTAGTTTTCTAATGATGTGCTATGATTTAAATTCAAGTTGCATGTGTTTAAAGATAAAATATAAAGAGATATTCTATAAAGATATAAGATAAAATATAAAGAGATATTTTATAAAGATATAAGATAAAATATAAAGAGATATTTTATCTGTTGTGATTCTGGAGATAAAAGATAAACAGATATTTTATCTGTTTGCTGCACGTAAAATACCTGTTAATCGATGTTGTTAACCCTAAAAAGATAGAATGTGACTTGCAGTTTAGCACCAAAAGGTCATTGGTGCATGTGGCAGGTGGTTTTCTGTTAGAGATATAAGATAATGTGCTTATTTTCAGTTAATATTTGCTTATCTCAAGTGCAATTGCTACATGTGCGGTTATAAAAAGGGGTTGAAACCCTAGGTGAAGGTACGCTATTTTTAGACGTTGTTTTTACACACTACACTGAGAATTATTGTTGCTTTTGTGAGCCCTTACTGACTTGAACATCGGAGTGCAAACAGTCGTAAGGACGCACTCTGTCTCTACAAGTAAAAGCATTCAACAACCAAGAAAGTATAGATTACAGAGAAGATAGACGGAGCTTAAATCAGTCGCCAGAGTTAACCGACGACCAAATCACCAGAAAGAACATATAGTATCATGCCTCGTACAACAATTAAAATCGTGTTGCCTCATAATTCAATTAATATCACATCGACACAAATTCGATTTGATCAAAAGAGTACATTTACATAAAATTAAATATAAATCAGCAAAACAGAATTAAAAAAAAAAATTATACATGGATTGAAGAGTGATGAGTCTAGGAATAAATTAGAGTGAAATAAGTAGGTTCTTGATGAGAGCGCCCTAGCTTTGTCCAGACGTAGAGAAATTTGAAAAAGGAGTCAAACCCATCAATGTTTGGTACGTAGTATCAAAATGACCATTTTTTGAAACTTATGAATATTTGGTTTTCAGTGCTTCCACGCATTGCTTGCAAATTGCAATTCACACATTTAATTTGAGTTTCAATTTTCCATGTTTTTTAAATCAGTGTTGCACTAACTATCAACAACTTTATCAATTTCTAGTCAACACCCTTTCTCTTATAATCATGTGTCTTACACTACTTTTACATTAATTCACGAACAACTTTATATAACATTTTTCTATATATTTAATAAATTAAATATTTCTATTTAAATTTTATATTACTTAAATTATTTTTATTATTTTACTTATGAGTTTCATTATAATATTTATGACACGATTTAAAGTGTTGAAAATAATATATATTACATTATTTTATTATTTGTATTAACAATATATATTATCATGTCACAATGAAAACATATTCGTTTTTATAATAACAAAAATAACTTAAAGAATACAAATTTATTTTGAAATCAGTTAACCGAATAAAATGCAAATAAATAATTTTTTGAAATTTAAGTTTTATAATTTCTTAAATAAATAATTTAGAAAACAAATTAGAAATTTTGTTTATTAGGTATTTAAATAAAAAAAATAGATAATCTAATGAATCAAAATTTATTTAAATCTAAATTTTGTATTTATACACGTTTAACAGAAACTTATTGTATACGCCATGACATGCTAATTGATAAAAAGGTTACGTAACACAGTGTAATTCTTTTTCATTTTATGTTTGTATAGATAATTTACACTGATAGTACATACCTATAAATTAAATTGACGAGGTAAATATAAGAAGTTAGGTAAGCTATATATATATATATATATGTGTCTATAAAGTTGAATTAATTCACATGTTTAATAAATAATTTTAAGAATTTAATGATTTTTTTTATTTTTTAAAGAAAAGAAATCAATGTGCTATAAAAACAAAATTCCAGTTTGGTCTTAAACTTTTGAAATAGTGATTCCATTTAACCCAATTCAAGCACATATGATTTTTTTTTGTATTTAATAAGAAAAGGTCAAATACTCAAGTTTAATTATTAATATAAAGCTTAATCACATACGTTAGAGTAGGTGGTTAAATATTTTTATTATTAATATTGGTCTTGACAGTTAAATAATGACAAATAAATATAATGAAAATGTATATATAGAGTGAAAAAAGTTATATCAATTAACCATGACTTTTTTTACATTATTATTTAATTATAAACTATCATATATGGTGCATTTGTATACTTTGATAATAATTACCTTAAAAGTCTCATAAAAACTAATTTCTAATTGGTTTACATTAAAAAAGTATTTACATTAATTCTTATGCTATATTTTTTTGTCAAGTGTATCTAAATATAATATATTGTTGTTCTAATTTTTTTCGTTTGTTTAAAAATTCTTAACAATGATTCAAAATAGCATATGATTTTTTTAAATTTTTTTTAACTTTTTTGTGTTTTATTTTATTTAAATTTAACAAATTTAAACTTTGTAAAGTTGTAATTGGTTTGGTTCTTAATAGTTAGAGATAACAAATAAACTAGAAGAATTAACTTGTATTGATAAAAAAAATCTCAGAGTATATATATATATATATATATATATATATATATATATTATTTGTCTAAAATATTTATTTCATTTTAAATCACTAAATATTTTAATTTATTTGATATTTTATTTTTAAAATTTATACAATTATAATTTTTTGATTGTTATAGTTGATAGGAAAAATATGAAATAGTAATAGAACCAATTTAAGAAATAAATAAAGTAATCTATAAAAGTATATCAAGAAAATAATAATCTTAAGATAGCACAGTATAAAATGTTTTTTAGAGTAATTATAAAGATATTCCACTAATATATTTTAATATTGATAATATTATATCTTTTTATTTTTTATGAGGATAAAATTATGTTTTTATTTTTAATATGGAGACAAGTAAAACCTAAAGTCGCCCCTTATTATTAATCTTCATATATAACTAGAAACAACTTTAACAACCTGATTTTATAATTTGAAAGATTTTATTACCAATCTTTTTTATTTACAATTAATTTGAGACTTTACAACACATATACTTATATAAATATTTGATTATATTATATGAAAGGATTTTATGATTAGTTGATAAGTTATTTTGAATTTATTTAAAAGAAAACTCCAAACTATAACTTTAAAAAAATATATAACTTTATTTATTCCTGAATTACAATAAATTATTGATTAATCATAACTGCTGTAGTCTTAAATCCCTGATCATAAGAAAGAAAAGTCTTAAAAGGGTGATTGAATGTTTTTAGCGTATTTTTCCTCAATCATCCCTAAGAAATGCGATTATGTGATGAACCAGATCACCAATAACGTGTGATGCAAACATAATATATATATATATTTGAATTATTGCATGAATATTTCCTAAGATGTTCTTAATAATGTCTGAATAGAATCAGAATGAGAATGAGCAAGCCTATATAGAATGTTTGTGCACGTTATATAACAGTATGCATTGTTAAACCACGTACGATACCTATATAAAGGTGCAAAGAAAGTTGATGTTATATATATATACTGTTAAAGTTGGCATAAAATGTGGTGATTCAGCCACCTGTATCTATATATGTAACAGAAATTAATAGCTTCCACACTGAACGCGGAAGTTAAGCAACAGATCTTAAATCAATCTAGAAGAAAAAACAAACAAATTAAGTGTGTTCAATTCAGATTTATTCGAATTAAACCGAAACGCTTCTTCCTCTAGATGTTTCCTTCCTTTTTATCCTACTACACATCACATATATCAACATTATTCTCCTTCTTTTCTTCTCTCAGCATTAATCATCATTTAGTGCACATCACAGAAATATACATTTTTCCTATTGTAAGCTATAAACTACAACACACATTGGTGCACCGCTTCACGGTATTGTGATAAAAAAGTATAGAATCGTGGAGGGGGATTTTCCAGTTGTAATCACAAACAACACTCTCTGAGATCATTATAAATCCATTGGTGCTTGTCTCCTGAGATTATTAGGGACACAGAGAAATCTCAGAGATCAAAAGGGTTTCAAAGCTGTGTCTCTGAGAGTTGAAGGAAGACATGGATCATCAAGAGATGGCAGACGTAGAGTCTCAAAATCTAGAAACCCCCCCTGACGTATTCCTCAAAGGAAAACATCAAGTAACTCTTAAGGTATGCATGCATTCAAAACGTCCCTCTATTTTCCCCTATAATGAATGAAGTTCTTGCCTGGTTTATTCATTTCAAAGTGCCTGCATATATTTCTTTTCTATCTTTCTGTCATTATGAGTCGTCACTATATGTATTTACAGTCCTGTTGATAATTATTCTTTTCGTGGCTTCTGATTCTGGATTATACGGTTTTCAAAAAAGAAACTTGTATTTGCACGGCACACTTTTTCTTCAGCTTTCTCTTTTATTCATGGGGAAAACTTTGTTAAAATGATGTGTACAATAAAATGGTTTTGGTCTGCAGCATGCTAATGAAGAATCAATGTTGATTTTTTTGTTAATCTTTGTACAGTTTGATGACGTTGTGTACAAAATTAAGACGAAGAAAGGTGGATTACTTGCGAAGAAGAGAGAGACAGTTGTAAAAGAGATACTGAAGGGAGTGACAGGTGTTGTTGAACCTGGTGAAATGCTGGCCATGTTAGGTCCATCTGGGAGTGGCAAAACAACTCTGCTCACAGCATTGGGAGGCAGGCTTGGAGGGAAGCTTCATGGAAGCATAACTTACAATGGTGAAGCCTTCTCAAATGACATGAAGAGGAACACTGGCTTTGTTACACAAGATGATGTTCTCTACCCCCACTTGACTGTGCTTGAGACTCTGGTCTTTACTGCACTTCTCAGATTGCCCAAAAGTGTCACCAAGGAAAAGAAAGTTGAGCATGCAAAAGGTGTGATAGATCAACTTGGTTTAACCATGTGCAAGGATAGCATAGTTGGAAGCCCTTACTTGAGGGGGGTTTCTGGGGGAGAGAGAAAGAGGGTTAGCATCGCACAAGAACTACTCATAAACCCAAGCTTGTTGTTCCTTGATGAACCTACTTCTGGCCTAGACTCAACCACAGCACAAAGAATTGTCTCAACCTTGTGGGAGCTAGCATGCGGGGGAAGAACTGTTGTGATGACAATTCACCAACCTTCAAGTAGGCTATATTACATGTTTCATAAGGTGTTATTGCTATCTGAAGGGAACACATTGTATTTTGGAAAGGGATCTGAAGCCATTGAATATTTTTCTAATTTTGGATATGCCCCATCATTGGCCATGAACCCCTCAGATTTCCTTTTGGATCTTGCAAACGGTAAGCTTTATTTTCCAATGCATTTCAGCGTACTAGATGTTCTGTGATTTTTATTGAATTTTGGTGCTAGACATTTTGACTTTCAACATTTATACAATTTGATAGATGAATATCATGTTAACTGAACTAGATTCTGTTGCTACTAGTAGTACCCTAAATGTGAGTTCTGGGAAAGAGCTTCTGATTTTAATTTTTATAAAAGTGAACAATTGATCTTGGATTGTTCCAACTCACTTTGCTAATTCTGGATTAACTGCAGGTATCTACACTGATGAATTTAATGCGGATCATACTATAGATAAACAGAAATTGATTTCGGTATGTAAGGTAAACTGTGTTGCACAATCGAAGCCAGCACTTAAAGGAATCTATGACTCTGGCAAAGATCAGAATAGATTACAAGAAAAGGACTCTGAAAAATGGCCTACCAACTGGGGACAGCAATTCCTTGTACTATTAAGAAGAGACGTCAAAGAGAGAAGGCATGAATCATTCTCTGTTTTGCGGGTTTGTCAGGTCCTTGTGGTTGCTCTTATTTCAGGACTACTCTGGTATAAGTCTGATATCTCACATTTGCAGGATCAGGTAAAAATTCAAAATATCCTGTTTTCATTTTAGATATAACTTTATCTCAATTTTCTGTACAACTGCGCTTAACTTACCCAGTACCCATTTTTTATTAGAGCTTAACAGATCTGTATGTATAAAATTGTAAATTTACAAAATTACTCTTTTGAATGGACAAATCTTAGCTGTGATTTCTTAGGTGTTCCTATTTTGTTCTCAAATCAGAATTAGATTTATTTTAGTACTATGTGTGATAAAAAAAATTGCACTAAATGTTGGTATAAGTTACAGAACATATATCAAAAACACCTATATAGAACTGAATGTAAGTATTTTTTTTCTGAATCTATAGGTATAATTGGTTTTCACTAGTTAGTTTTGGGTAGAGAATTGAATTAAATTATGATAAGAATGACTGAAATACAATTTTGATTGCTGAACATGCAGATTGGGCTTCTATTCTTCATATCTGGCTTTTGGGGGTTTTTCCCTCTCTTTCAAGCAATTTTCACCTTTCCTCAAGAGCTAACGATGCTACAGAAAGAAAGATCTTCTGGAATGTACAGGCTTTCCTCATATTTCATGTCAAGGGTGGTAGCTGACCTTCCCATGGAACTTGTTCTTCCCACCATATTCCTTTTCATAACCTATTGGATGGCAGGGTTGAAGGCCAACGTGGTGAACTTCATGTACACATTGCTCTCTCTCTTACTCAATGTGTTAACAGCACAAGGTCTAGGCCTTGCCCTTGGTGCTTGTGTAATGGATCAAAAAGCTGCAACCACACTTGCCTCAGTGATCATGCTATGCTTTTTGCTGGCTGGAGGATTTTATGTTCAGCATGTTCCAAATTTTATAGCATGGATTAAGTACATTTCCATCAGCTACTACACGTACCAGCTCTTCATTGGATCTCAATATAGCTATGGTGAGACATACCCTTGTTTGACTGGCCAGTGCTCAATTGTGGAGTTTCCTTCTATAAAGCAAATAGGGGTTCATTTTGGATTGCATGACCAACTCATGGCTGCATTAGGTCTGTTGATAATGCTCATAGTTTACAGACTTATAGCCTATATTGCTCTTATGAGGATTGGAGTGACAAAGAACTAGCTTAGTCAAGTCAACTTCCCTGTATCAGGTTTAGTTAATAGATTTTTCCTTTTTCCTTTTTCCTTTTCAACTCAAACTTAATTCCAGTGCTGCAGTGTCATGCAGAAAGGGAACTAGCTAGCTGATGTGAAACTTCTGATGGACAGAGTAACATATGCATTTGATATAAACAACTCCATAAAGAGAACATTAAGATGATATAAGTAGGATTACTAAGAGTATCTATAATGTAAAAATTCAATTTCAGTTTTTTAATTTTCTTTTTAACAAGTTATAAAATTTAAGATTGTTTTCGATTTGCAAAATTACACTCCTTTTAACTTTTAAATTTGTATTTTTATGAAAACAAAATAGATCACATTGATCATACATGGTACATTCAACATAGACCCTTACCTACATTCATCATTCTAGAATTGTTGTTTTTGAAGTAGACATGGTGAGTTAGAAATGATGTATGAAAGGTAAAAACAAAAACAATTTTTTTTAGCGGTTTTATTTTGTAGTTAAGCAAACCAAGCTAGATCTAGGTTAAATATATTTTTCGCTTTTGTATTATAATACGAAATTAATTTTTGTCTTTTGGTTCAAACTTTAAATCATCCAAGTACCTCTAATATGGAAATTATTATTAGTTTTTTTCATAATTCGTTGTTGTTTTAATTGCATACTGATGTCCACGGTAATTACTTTCAATGGGTTGATGAATTTGAACCTCAAATTGAATCAATTCCACGACATATTCTCATTATTTTCATACTATAAAAATCAAAATGGTCTAAAGTTTGGATCAATGATCAACAACGTGGTGTTTGTTCTTTGACACCGGAGGATACCTGCAAAGACACTCCAATACTTAGAGTCACTATACAATATAGGATAGATGAGAATAATAAATATTGCTCATTACATACCTTTCCCTTAGAAGTAGTACATATTTATAAGATTGTGATCGAAGCTTGATATTCGACTTGGATTAGGCTCATTTATCATATGTATAAACATCATTCTGTATAACACAATTAGCCTAATAACATGAAAGAAATATTTTTAATCGTTTTAGGTTAATGTATAACAATTAAAAGTTATTTTCTAGATGGCTTTGTGCGTTTAATACATATAAATAACTTGACAATCTCAATAAAAAAAATGTATTTAAACGTTATTACAAACAAATTACCCAACACTAAATTATTATTAAATGTTAATTTTGAATTTTTTTTATAATTTGTAAACCATTGTAATCAAGTTTATAATAATTCATTTATTAAACTTTCTTCAATCAAATATTTTCTTTTAATTATGTTTTATTTATGAAGTTATTAATTGAAGTATGTAGAAAATATTTACCAAATAAAATGAAATATTATAAATATTGAATTATAAAATGTTTTTTTTAATCAATAATAAAAAATAATAAATGAGAATCATTTCAGAGTAATTCAACCCTTATACATGTCATGTAGATATTACATTTACATTTTTACCCAATAGTAATAGTAAACGCATAATGATGGTTGTTATTCAAAAATATTAAAACTTGCTTATTGCTTATAATATTGACTATTATCATAACTAATTAAATTATAAACAATAATTTAATTTACTTTTTACGCATCGCACAAATACTAAAATAATATTGTTATTATTTTATATTAACAAACACAAAAAAAATTATTAAATAAAAATTAGTTTTTAAAAAAATAATTAATTACTATATTTAATTAAATTAAATAATATTATGTGGTTAATAAATTAGTTTTTCAATTAATATTTAATTATCTATCAAAATTTTAATTATCAAAATTTTAAATACTAATTATTTTAAATTTTAAAATTGGTAATTAAAATTTTATTAGCTAATTAGATATAAATTAGTTAACTATATATCAATTTACAAACGAGTTTATAATTTTTTATTAATAATAAAATTCATTTTAAATTAATTTATAAAATAATATATAATTTAATAAATATAATAACTAATTATTTTTTTTAAATTATTTTTTATTTAATAAATTTTTAGTATTTATATTGTTATTGTAAATATATAATATTTATATCAGTGGGTCGGTTTCTATTAATGGAAACAACTATATTGACTAGTTAATGTATATTTTTCCTTTAGTATGTATACTTCTTTTTTGCTACAAATTCTAATCCTTCAATATATCATATACTAAAACAAAATATATTTGTTTTTGAGAAGAAGAAGAAAACTTAATTCTCGTTGTTGTGCTACCAATAATAGTGTAGTCACTGAAAAATGATTAGCAACATAAGAAAATTTCCTGGGCACTAATTGATGGCACTCTATAGAACTTGCATCAGAAAATATTAGTCAAGTTTACATCAAAATCTTCAACAAAATTTGACAATTAAGATGAAAGAAAACACCACATATGTTTCAAAGGCACGTTGGAAAATAATTGGTAGTACTCCGTGATTAGTGGTCCTTGATTAGTAGTAATTGCATGTTACTTTAACATACATTTTTAACATGTTTTTAAACTATCTGAATTTGTTTGGCCACTTAGCGTCAATTGCTCATATTCAATTCATTTAAAACTTTATAAAATTCAAATTTCTAACAACATTATGCTGACTAACATTATGGAAGGGATGACAAAAAAAATCAAATTGGTGCTTTATTTTTTAGACTCATCCAATCTATTAAGGCAATTTACTGCACTTCTATATTTTTATCTCCGTACTTCTTTTAATTTCAACGATATCCTTTAATTTAAGTATAAACTAAATTAAAAAAAACATTTAATTTATATTAGTTTCTTTTTATTAATATATACATAAATAAAAAAATTAAAAAACTTTCCTATAAAAAAATGAAATGAATATGAAGTCACATTTAAATTGATTTTTTTATATTTTAAAATATTTGTTTGATGTTATTTATTTTTAAATGCAAAGAAAAGTTAAACAACAATATTAAGTTATTTCAGCTAATTTGTGTAATAAAAATATAAATTAATAATAATTAAAAAATTTATATTTTAATAATAAAAAAACTGAATCAAATAAAATAGAAAGATATTTAAAAAACATGTTTCCTTTTATTATTAATTTGAACGAAAGAAGCATTTTACCTTTCTAAATTTTTATTCATTTTTCTAAAAGTCATAAAATCCAAAAAAAAAACAGGATAAAATTAAAAAAAAAATTATCTTCATTAGATAACTAATCTTCTCATCGTCTCACACACTCAAACGATGAAACTGCTACCACAAACACGTACAACTGAAATACAACTGAAATCATTTAAAAATAAAATTATACTTCATTTAAAAATATTTAAAATTTTAAAAAGATTAAAATTAATTTTTCCACAAAAGTATCAAGGTGAAAGGAGAATTTATCATCTATTAAACATCCATTTATTTAAATAAGATTTTTATTTTGATCCATTTTTAATCATTTTTTTAGATCAAATTTCTATTTTAGTTAAACAGATTTTAGAAATAAGAAAATCCACACTTCCAATCTAAATTGCAATGAAGAGCGATTTTATTCACATGTATCAGTACCAACCATATATTAACAAGCAATATGTTTTTAGGAATCTCAAGCACTAACTCTTAAAGCTTCTCACTTCTTTTCATCTTCATATACTTCTCCATTTCTCTTCCTTTTTCTTTTATACTTTATTATCCTCTTTTTTAATTATTCTTAGATTAATTTATTTTTCATTTTGTTAAAACTAAAACTCGTTCTATAAAAGAAACTTAACGGTTACAAAATCATATTTTAAAATTTTAAAAAAAAATTGTTTGGATGTTTTTACTTTTTATTTTTTATTTGCTTTATTTTTTATTTACTTCACAAACAATTTTATTTTAAAATCTAAATTTTTTATTGTTTGGATGATTTTAATTAAATATTGCACAATTTTTCAGTTGTCTTCCATTGTATAGATTTGGGAGGGATCATGTTATGCAAACAAGATTATCACAGAAAGATTTTGTCAAAGTTTTCATATTAGGCATTTCTAAGTAACTTGACATCTCAGCTATGCCGACACCTAAAATAACAACAATCATTTGTCATTGCATGAAAGAAAATATTATTAAAAAAGAAAAAAAGAAAGAAAATACAAAAATATGGGAGATTAGACCAAAACCCATAAGTTAACAAAAATGATACATAAGTAGATTATACCTATTTATAAAGAATTCTAAGAACAGATTAGAGGTAACCTATTAATACCAATGAAAAGATTCTCTATGAATAAATTTTAAATTAGCCAATTATCAGCACACGTATTCTCTTCACGAAAAATATCTAAACCTGTTTTTCCCTCAGTAATTAAGACAAGTATTTCATCGATTACGAAACATCTAAGGAACATTGGTCCTAACAGTAAACGCAACACAAATCAAAGCAGAATCACATTCCAGCCAGACATTAGTAAGCCCCATCTTTTGAGTTTCCTGCATAGCATGAATAATCCCATAAAACTCAGCAACCAGAGCAGTCTGAACTTCAAGAAACACATAGAAAGCTCCAATGAATTCCCCCATACTCCCACAAAAAATACTTTCACAAGTAGCAAGATAAGGATATCCCCTAGCAGCCTCATCAGTGTTAATTTTAACTCATCCTAATAAAGAAAATTTTCATCTAACAAGAAGATATTACAGTAAATGAAGATGAATATTCCTTGTCTGATGTGATGCTAATGTAGCGTACGTAATCGCACGTAATCGTAATGAAGAAAGAGAGGTTTTGATGAACCCTAATTGTAGAGAAAAATAAATATAAAAGAAACTTTTATTCACTTGTATATTAGAGAGTAAAATACATGGTGTATATATAAGAAAAAGATTAAGACCTAGCTGAATCAGAAAAGGAAAGTTGGGTCAAACAAACAAAGCCCAATAACTTAAAATAGAAAATTAAATATATTAACACCCCCTCAAGCTGGGGAGTAGATATTTTTCAGGCCCAGCTTGGATTTGAGAGTAGAGAATTGTGCGGAAGCAAGGGGCTTGGTGAATATGTCAGCAACTTGCATTGCAAAAGTAATGGGTAGTAGTTTGAGGAGACCAGAGTTAAGTTTTTCACGAACTAGGTGGCAATCAATTTCGATATGCTTGGTTCGTTCATGAAAAACTTGATTGGAAGCTATTTGAAGGGCAGATTTGTTGTCACAGTACAGGGTTGCAGGCTGGGAGAGAGGAAGATGTAAATCCTGAAGGAGGTAAGACAACCATTGTAACTCACATGTGGTGGTGGCAAGGGCTCTATACTCGACTTCAGAGGAGCTGCGGGAGATAGTTGACTGCTTCTTTGATTTCCATGATATTAGGGAGTCTCCTAAGTAGATGGAATTTCCAGTGGCAGATTTGCGTGTGGTAGGACATGTTGCCCAGTCAGAGTCACTAAAACCACAAAGGTGAAGTGAACTAGTGTGAGAAAAATATAGTCCTTCACCAGGGGTGCCCTTGAGGTAACGCAAAAGACGTGAGACAACTTGCTGATGATGAGTTGTGGGTGCAGATATGAATTGGCTTAAATTGTGGACAGCGAAGGCGATGTCTGGTCGCGTGTTGGTGAAGTAAATTAGACGTCCAAGGAGTCTTCTGTATTGAGAAGTGGCATCAGCATCGAGAGGTGAGCCTTGGTCGGGAGAGAGACGGGAGGTGTGAGTCATAGGAGTGGCCACAGGTGCAGAGTCAAGCATGCCAGTTTCTTGAAGGAGATCAAGAGTATATTTGCGTTGACTTAAATGAAGACCAGTACTGTTGCGAGCAATTTCCAGTCCCAAAAAGTAAGTGAGATTACCTAATTTTTTTATCTTGAAGTGATGGTGAAGGGATGCAGTAATTGTATTGATTTCCTCCGTGTCATCACCAGTTAAGAGCAAGTCATCAACATAAACAAGAATAACAGTGAGTTTATCATTATTATATTTAAGAAAAAGAGAGTGATCAGCAACAGAAATAGAGTAATTATTTGATAAAAGAAAAGTAGAAAGTTTGGCGTACCATTGGCGACCAGCTTGACGAAGGTCATACAAAGACCGTTGAAGCTTGCAAACATGCTGGGAAGAAGGAAGAGAGAGGCCAGGTGGGGGGGTCATGTATATCTCTTCATGGAGATCACCATGAAGAAATGCATTATTGACATCAAGTTGTTTTAAAATCCAATTTTTGGTAGTGGCAATAGCAAGCAGAAGGCGGAGGGTAGTGAGTTTAGCAACAAGTGCAAAAGTGTCTAAGAAATCAAGTCCTTCAAGTTGGGTAAACCCTTTGGCAACAACTCTAGCTTTGTGGCGCTCAACAGTGCCATCAGAATGGTATTTGATTTTATATACCCATTTACAACCAATAGTTTTCTTTCCTGAAGGGAGAGGGGTAAGTTACCAAGTATTGTTAGCAGCAAGAGCTTGAAGCTCATCTTGCATGGCAGATTGCCAAGAAGCATGTTTGGAGACTTCGTTATATGTCCGAGGTTCAGGATGAGAATTGATAGAGGAAATAACATTTCTAAAATTGGAAGATAAGGAATTGTAAGACAAGTAATTATGAATAGGATATCTACTACTTACAGTGTTGGTTGCAGTGTGGAAATCTGCAAGATAGGCAGGTTGTCGGTGAGGACGAGCTGATCTTCTTGGAAATTGGGGTGAGATGCTTCCTAGAGATGCAGGCGGTGATAATTCTGATGGAGGTGCAATGTTGGATGCAGGAGCAGAGGCACTATTTGTTGGAAGATCATAGGATAATGAGGCTGGTGGAGGAACAGTATTGGGTGCAGGAGTAGAGGCACATGGCTCGACAGGAGGTGCAGTATCAGAAAAAAAATCAAAAGCAGAATTATATGCATTAGAAATAGGGAGAGATAAAGTGTTAGGGTCCTTAGGCAAGCCACTGTCCAATTTATATGGAAAGTGGTTTTCATGAAGATTACATGTCTTGATATCTCTATGCTATGAAACTTTAAATTTAAGATAATATAACCTTTTGTATTTTGCGGGAAACCAAGAAAAATACCTTTGATAAATCTATCATCTAATTTTTTTCCTATGTGCAGTAATGGTACTAGCATAACAGAGACAACCAAACACTTTTAGAAAGGAAATGTCATATGGATTTCCAAACAACTTTTCATGAGGAGTGATGTTATCAAGTAATGGAGTAGGAATAGCATTTATTAAGAAAACAGCATGATTTACAGCAAATTCCCAAAAAATAGGAGGAAGATTTGCTTGAAAAAGTAAAGCCCGGGTTACATTTAGTATGTGTTGATGTTTACGTTCTACAATGCCATTTTGTTGTGGTGTTTCAACACAAGATTTTTGATGTATAATTCCCTTTGAAGCATAAAAATTTGACATAGCAAACTCAACACCATTGTCAGTACGAATCGTTTTGATATTAGTTTTGAAATGATTTTGAACGAAAACAGTGAAGTTAATGATGTGTTGACGCACTTCAGATTTGTTATGCAGCAGAATAACCCAAGTATAACGCGAGTAATCATCAACAATAGTCAAGAAATAACGAAAACCTTGCATAGAAATTATGGAACATGGTCCCCAAATATCAAAGTGTACAAGATCAAAAATAGCAGAGGTAACAGTATTACTTAAAGTGAAAGGAAGTTTTCTCTGTTTTGCACGACTACAAGTGTCACATACATGATGAGTATCAACAGTAATAAAAGAGTATTGTTTGCTTAAGACATGTAATCTTTCATGTGAAGGGTGTCCTAGTCTATAATGTCATAGTGTTTTGTCTGTGATATTGCAATTAATAAAAGGAGCAATACAATGCGGTTTAGAATGACTAGAAGCAGGCAAGGTAGTGACAAGGTACAAGCCAGCGGTGGCTTTAACTGTACCAATCCTCTCTTGAGTGAGATTGTCTTGTATAATGCAGTGGGTTAGTGAAAGTTAAAGTGCATTTAAGTTGGTGTGTGAGTTTAGAAACAGATATTAAGTTTAATTGAAAATGAGGCACGTATAACACATCAGACAAATAAAACTGATCAGAAAAACGTACTAAACCAGAATATGTGGCATAAACAGTTTGGCCATTTGGAAGACTAATTAAGACAGGTTTAATTTTAGTATAAGTAGTAAAAACCTTCAAATTGTGACAAACATGATCAGTGGCACCAGAATCAATAATCCAAGATTCTTTTATAGAAGATAGTGAAGAGAGAAACTTACCTGTTGAAGAATGCTCAGTATTGGGGATTTCATCCGTAGAGATGGTGCCGACTTGATTAATTTGAGTGTGAGGGGCAGGATCCTCAAGGTTTTGCTGACGCAAAATGTTGGCAAGGAATTGGCACTGTTGTGATGTAAGTTGAATCCCCTTTACATCATGTTCTTTAGGAAAAAGCTCAGAAAAAGTGTCAGTAGTAATCATATTATTGGCTTGGGATGTCCAATTGGTGAATTTGTAGCCAGGAGGGAACCCATGCTTTTTATAACAGGTGTCAACAGTGTGGTCAAGACGATTACAAAAAGTGTAGACTTTTCTAATAAAAGAAAACTTTGAGGTTTTAACATTACCAGAAGGAAAACCCACTTTGCGAAAACAAACAGCCTCAGTATGACCATATTTACCACAAAAATTGCATGTAATAGTGTGACTACTATTAAGACTATGAAGACTAGGATTTTCATTAAACATTGCCTAAAATATTTTTAAAACCAATCAAGATTTTGAAAGAGAATAGAAAAAAAAAAACCAAGAACAACAAAGAGGGAAATAAAAATCAGAGAGAAGTGCAGCAGAACTCTTCATTCGAAGAGCTCTGATACCATATTACAGTAAATGAAGATGAATATTCCTTGTCTGATGATGCTAATGTAGCGTACGTAATCGCACGTAATCGTAATGAAGAAAGAGAGGTTTTGATGAACCCTAATTGTAGAGAAAAATAAATATAAAAGAAACTTTTATTCACTTGTATATTAGAGAGTAAAATACATGGTGTATATATAAGAAAAAGATTAAGACCTAGCTGAATCAGAAAAGGAAAGTTGGGTCAAACAAACAAAGCCCAATAACTTAAAATAGAAAATTAAATATATTAACAGAAGAGAACGAAGAACTATATTTATAATTAGAGGATAATCTGTATAGTAAGATGTAAATTCAATGGTTATTTCTTATACTTATTATTTTAATAATATTATTAAAAAAATCACTAATTTTCTGTATATACAATTATTTTTCTCTGTATAAGTCATTGAATAATGATTACGTGTAATGATAATTTTATTATATTATTAAATTATAATTTTATTATATTTTTTTAATATAAATTAACTTTTTGAGAGAGAATACCGAAAAATTTAAATCTTAATTTTTGACCATTACCAAATTTAATGATTTTGATTAAATTTTATTATTCTTTAAAAATGAAAAATTGTTATAAATAATTTAAATTGCGTATAATAAAGTTATTTGTTTGATTTAGTGTAGAGACTAAAAATATAATTAAATTTTAATTTTTGTATTACTGTAATGTATACAATCAAGATCTTTATTTGACGTCATTCGCCATGATTGTATAAATTATACATGGTTGACATCATGTTCGGGCCTAAATTATGTCGGGAATCTAAAATATTAATAAGTTTGAAGAACAATTAAAAATTATTTAAAGTTCTAATCAGTATTTATTATCAAAATTAAGCTAAATTAATCTTAAAAGTCATTATAATATATTCGGATCCAATATAAATCGTGATTTCACTCACCTCTATGAATGTGTGAACACCACCTAGTTAAAGAAATGTTTTCTTCCCAAATTTATTGCTCCGATACTGACTTGAGCTTCGAATAACCTTTTGCAGATACCTTCCCAAATCCTGACCGAGATGTGATCAAGATCCAGGATTCTAAGAGAAAAATTTAAAGAAAACCATGCGTAGTTTATGCAATTACAACTGATGATGCCAACAGATGATCTCGGTCATATACAATACACTAACCTCCTAAGCTCAATAAGCTTAAGTATTGTGAGTCTAAGATTGAAAATGTTTTAAGAATGATGTTGGTCATCCATTACGATGTCAAGTAGACTATCTCAACCTCAAGTAAGTCATCTCATTCTCATATAGGTCATCTCAACCACATACAACCTCGACTGATATCTCCACTATATAAATTATAATTAGTAAATAATTTTTAAAAAAAAGTTAATAAACTGTTTCTTTTAATTAATAAACTATTTTACCTGGATTATAATCATTATAAAAATAAATGTGAAACAACTAATTTTTTACATATTTCACAAAGTATAAGACGTAAAAACTTCATTACAACTTACAAAACTAGAAACCAAGTTGAGTTGAATCTAAATGTTAGCATCTACTGCTTTTATTATTCAGTAAATTTTATAAAAAAATTCCCGACTAATTTACTTTTGGTGAAATCTCTTTTCATAATCACTTTTTTTTTTATTTGGAAGTTTTTGTCAAAAGCTTATTTATTTGATCAGAAACTCAATTGATAAGTATTTTTCATTCTTTCTTAAATATATAATTACTTTACTATCATATAATCACATGTTTAATAATAAGAAAACACAAGATTAAATATTTTTTAGATAATTACAAAGTTTTAATCCTAACATAAGATTGAAGGGATGTCACGTAAATTTAATCTAAAACTACCTCTTTCATCTTCACATCTTATAGTTGACACAAAATTAGCACCAAAACCATATTGAAACAATTGGGTAGTGAGTTCCCTTGCTTAGACAGAAACATTAGCCAAATAAACATATATATTCCTACCAACAACAAAAACTTTAGAGGAATGGTATATCAGGAGCCACAATGTTTTGGAGGAAAAACATCACACATGTCTATGAAAAATCAAACAAAACACTGTCTTGGATCTGTTAACCATTTTGAAGACACAACCTTTGCTTGAAAATCTTGCCAAGAGCCAACTCTGAGAAATAAGGTTCTTATTTACTAAACTAGTAATATCCAAGATACCATTTGAAGATGTCATTTTCTCCCAAATTGTCCAACAATTATTCATTTCATAAATCACACCCTTCTTTTATGATATATCCTTGCCAAACACCCAACCAAATACTTAATTTCTACTAACACTAAAAAAAATCAGTAAATTAAAATCAATTTTAAAAATAAAAATTATTATATTTCATTAGATTAAATATTATTTTAAAAACTAAAAAAATTATTAATATATAAAGTAATTTCTATTATTAATAAAATTTATAAATTAACTTCTAAATTGATATTTAATTAACTATTAAAATTTTAATTAATTAATGTTTAAATCTAGTAATTAATTAAATACTAATTTAAAAATAAATTTATAAATTTTATTAAGAATAAAAAATACTTTAAATATCGATAATTTTTTAGTATATAAAATAATATTTTATTTAATCAATATATTAATTTATTTATTTTTAATTAATTTTTATTTAATGCTTTTTAAAATATGCCAAAAAGAAATTATTAAAATTATTTTTCTAATGTTTACAGTACCTAAGAAACATGTGTGGCAGATATTGATTCTGTCACAAGATATTTCATAAAAGTATAGAAATGTGTCAAAAAAACTAATTTGTTTCCCTTTGTTGGATCAAAATCGCATACTCAAACTTTACGACAACAACAAAAAAACACCTAAATTATGAAAAGTCACACCCATTTATCATTAATGATGCAGCCTAACATGAACCAACAAAATATGAAGTTATATTATAAGAATATGTTATATATAAATATATATATATATATATATATATATATAACTATTTTTATTTTATTTAATAATATTTTTTTTCTATTATACTTTTAATCATTTTTTTAAGTTCACATGATAGATATTATTATGAACTTAACAACGAGTATTATTGTACTTTAAAGTTAAACTATCGTGTGAAAAGTTTCATAAAAAAGAAGTTTAACTCCTTTTTCTTAAAAAAATAAAGGATTTAAAAATCTTTTTAAGTATGAGAGTAATGATAATGCTATCTTAATTCTAAAATAACTGTAGTTTTAATGATATTGCTATTTTAATAGTAAAACTTTCAGAATGCATGATTGATTTCGCTTTCCAATGTAGTGTTAATTATTTTTTCCTATAATAACAAAGGTTGTAGTCTTAAATAAAGAAGGATACAAGATGTATCTCTTTAACAACTATTAGGCTGCGCGTTATATTGCTTGGATTTATTTTTAGAAAAACTATAATGTTTTATATAATCAAGTGTTGAATTAAGTATGATTAGGTTAAATTTTAGTAGACAGGTTTGAATTTGACTTTATTTATGATTATAAATGTTTAAGTTTGAACTATTCATTTGTTATAGGTCAATTTTTAAAATTTGGTCAAACCTTACTTAGTTTGAAAGTTTACTTTATGATTTGTTTTATATAAGGTCATTAAATGAGTTCATAAATATTTTAAGAAAAATATCAATAATTATACATTATATTATTAAATATAAATTATAGGTATATATTATAATAATAATAATAATAATAATAATAATAATAATAATAATACTAATACTACCTTATATGTTTGTATTTTAAAACTATTATATATAATTTTTAATAGTATTTTTATACAAACATAAATAAAAAAATTGACTTTTTTAAGTAAAGAAAACAAAATTTATATATATATATATATATATATATATGTATATAAATTGAAATATCGTTAGATCAAACTTCTTTCACATAAATTATGTATATAAAAAGTTATATAAATATAAAAATAATTGACATCACATTCATATACTTTAAAATTGACTTAATATATAATTTATTATAAACATATACAAATATGAAAATTTGATTATCATCTTATTTAGAAAAATATAAAGAAAACACAGAAAGAGCTATTTAAATTGTATTAGTGGATATTTAAAAAAAAAATCCAAAACTCAAAATTAAAGCTCATTCATAATTTGGTATTTTATTACAACCATTATAATGGATTTGAAACTCAATTTTATATTTAAATTTATAAATTAGTTTTAATGAATTTGAAATCACTTTTATACTTATATTTATAAATTTTTTATTTAATGTAATCTTCAATTTGGTCTTTTTATTAAGATAATGATTTAAAAAATAAAAAATTAACACATGATATATACATAAAGTGGTATAAAAAAATCAATTTTTTAAATAAACAACAAAAATTACACTAGATGCACTCCTTGATACACTTTTTTTTATAATATTGTTAAATTTAATAATAAAAAATCCGAATAATAATATAACCTTTGACTCACTTGGTAGAATGAAGGTACATCTAACTATATTTTAAGATTAATTTTATTGATAACTAATTTAGTAGTGTAGTTCTTTAAAATAAATGAGTATACGATTTGCAAATATACATGAATAAAATCTAAACGTGTATTTCTTGGAAAAAAAGAAAATGAAAAAGGAGTGTTTGGCCGCGGAATAAAGCACTTTATAATTTGTGTGGTGGGTTTTGGGGTTGATTGAAGAAGCAAATTGATTATGAGTTTTAGTTGAGGTTAGGCTGGAGTCAAAAAAACACATGCTTCGCCTCTCAGGTTTGGCCAGCCACCAAACTGACATGTTTATCCAGTTCGGCGCCTACAGAACACAAGATACAACCCTTACTTAACAAATGTGTGTCATGCCCATGCAACACTTTACATCAACAACCCTAACAAAATATCTTCCTTCTTTCATGCTATCTACCTGCCTTCACACAACTTCCCTATACTATTTTCTTACTCTTAGCCTCCAAAATAATAAGAGGAGACACAACAACTTACATGAGATTATCTCTTTTAACCCTTTTCTTTTAACCCTTTTACATGAGATTATCTCTTTTAACCTTTTTTTTAATGTGTTTTTTTTTTATAAACTCAAAAAGTCCTCTTATTTGCTTATTAGTCTCTGTATTTTCTGAGATGTTCTCTTCTCAATGTTGATGACTTCCTTCGATATGGGATGAGAGTGTGTACTTACAAAAGATGCTCTCACGTTCAACTCAATCATCTTAGATAGTTGAAAGTGATAAATGTTATTAAAAATATACATCTACATGAACCTTGTCAACCTATTTATAGAGTTATGTTGAGCCTCCATGCAGATGGGCTTGCATTAGTACGAATGGGGTGATTAACCTTATTAGTTTGACACCAACTACGTTTAAAGTATATTAATCTTGTTTTTAAGCAATCATTGTATCAAGTTCCAGAGACATGTTTGACGGTATTTTTGAGATCCTTATGTAATTTTTTTGGCCTTTTATAGTGAAGGTGATCTCGATCGTGTATAGTAAGCTCAGAAAGCTTTCCTTGAGAGTCCTATTGTAGGAAAAATTATGCGGATGTTCTTTTGATGGAAACCAAGTAGAGGATGCTCTAGGCCATGAAGCCCAAGCCCAACAAGGGGCCCAAGCCCATCAAGGGGTCCAAGCCCAACGAATTACTAGGAGCATGGCAAGAGCTTTGGGACAAGAGTATAATAAAATGGCTCTTCTTATTTCTTTTGTAGAATAGGGGTGTGAATGTAATAAAAAGGTGTAAGTAGTAAGGGAGTCTAGGGGGGAGTGTAGATAGGAGCCTAGGGGGTGCCAAACCGAATTTCATTGCATTTGTGTGCCATTTAGCTTGCATTTTCAGCACCTCTAGGCTATAAATAAAGGTGCTTAGCTTGTACAATTCAGATTGGAATTTTATAGTAGAGAGACTATACTCAATTTGGGAGAGAATTTGTGAGTTTTGAGTCTTCCTCTTCTTTGCCTTATCTTGTGAGCTATGGTGAGCTTCAAGTGGTGGCACTCCATCACTTATCTTGGTTCAAGGTTCCAAGTGGCGTGAATGGCTTCTTCCAATCCTCAAAATCCAGCAAGCATCTTCATATAAGTGTCTTCTTTCATTTCTTCAATTTTTCATTCGGTAGTTTCATTTCCTAATGTGTTTCCTTTATTTTCTACCGTTTACATTCTGTTTTCCAGCTTTGTTCTTTGTTTCTTTTTCGGTTCAGTAGCTAGTTTCTTAATTCTGTCCAGTTTTAATTCTTGTTCTTCTTTCCTTTTGTTTTGATTCAATTTGACAATACATGGACTTCAATATGAGTCTTGGTTGGTGCTTAGTTTTGGTGAGTTCTTGAATTTAGAACATTGATCCAATTCTAAAGTAAAGTGCCTTTCAAATCCAGCTCAAGTTGTTCCTAAGAATGTCAAGAATCATGTGTTCTTGTAGTTACATTCACATCATGTGGTATCTAGAGTCTAGGCTTGTTTTTGCTTAATTTTGAGTTGTATAGCACTTTACTTTCAAGAGCTCTTTACTTTCTTGCAATTTCAGTTTCTGTTTTAGGATTTATTTTGTGTTTTCTTGTTGTTTTCTTTTGTTACACCATGTGTTTGTGAAAAGGACTCTAGCACTCATTGTTCATATGAGTATGGCTGCTCTTTTGGAATGGCATTCTCCTTCCTAGAGCTGACCTTAAGCTTCCTTTCACTTGTGGTTATATCTTGTTATATGTCTTTTAATTTTGTAATCATGTCAAGTTTTGTCTTAGTCATGTTATTCCATAATTGTCATTACTTCTAGTAGTACTTTTATTGCTTTAATTGTTTTTTGCTTTGGTTTACTTTCTGTTTTTTGAGTTTATTGCTTGATCCTTTGTGCATTTTCATTTTTAGATTTGAGTTCATGCTTGTATTTTCATTCTATACAAGTTCCTTTACACAATTTCCATTATGTCTTTGCTAGTTCATCATACTGTTTTTCATTCCTAAATAGGCTCCTCTGTTTTCTTACAAACGTGCTACTGTTTTCAATTTACTGCAATTAATTGGCTCATAGGAAATTTGTGAAAATTTGGATTTACATACTTCAAAGTGTTACAAAAGCATAGAAAAAAGAATCACTAAAAAATTCCAAGTACACAAAAAATGATAAATAAAATACGAAAAGTGTACAATACTGCCGAAAAGAATACGGTAATTGGGCAGCAATTTTGAAATTATTTCTCTCAATTGGCTTACTGTTTTTACCTCATTCCAGCGCCATTTTTGAGTTAAGACATTGAAGTTTCTGTGGTTAATTTTTCACATTCCAGTTCGCTTTCCATCGGTACAGTTAAATCTGTAAACATAGCACAATTTGCTTTAAAAAAAAAAAAAAATTCCAGTAGCTGTTTTCTGTTTTCTTTAATCTACTCTAGCACTTTTCTTTAGGACTCTTTTTGTGTGCCTTCTTTATTCATTGAGTTCCTTATTTTTCTTGATTGTCTTTCATTCATATTCTTTCTAGTTTGTCATACATTACTCTCTGTTTTTGGTTTAGCTTTTATTGTTTACACCTTTTTCTTGCTTGTCTTTTTGTTCTTCTTAAAAGTTGTGTGGAGACTTGTTCTTAAGTAAGTTGGTTTGCTGTAACATATTTCACTTGAAGCTACTCCATTTCACAAGCAAGGCTTGGTTGAGGACAGAATATTTTCTTGGAGTGGTTTGAGTGCTTTCTTGGGCATTTTTCCAGCAACCTATATCTCACTGTTTTTAATTGTTTAACAAGTTTCTTTCACTGTTTTGTTTTCTGTTTTTGTGTATTTTCTGCTCATGGCTCATTTCTCTAGTGGAGAGTCCTCCAAACCGTGCTCACCACAAAAGGCAGCCCTTTATGAGGACTTAAAGAATGTCAAGCAATCCAATGCTCACTATCTTGAGGTGATAAGGAAGATGGAAGCACGGCTCCAAAGTTTGGAGTTAAACCGAGAGGAAATGCATCAAAACCGTGAGCAAAGAACTCCTCCGCCTAGTCGGCATTCTTCAAGGCACTCCCATGGTTATTATGAAGATAATCCAAGGCCAAGACATCATCACCATGAAGAGAGGCGCCAACATGTGGCTGGCCCTTGTTCTCCAAATGTAAAACTTCCTAGTTTTAGTGGTGATAGTGATCCCAATGTATACTTAGGATGGGAGGCTAAGGTGGACCAAATTTTTGATGTAAATGGGGTTAGGGATGAGCATAGGGTTAAGTTAGCTTCTTTAGAATTTTTGGACTATGCCATGCAATGGTGGCATCAATACCTCATGGACATTGACCTACACAAGAGGCCGCCCGTGGTCTCTTGGAACGATTTGAAAGCATGTTTACGCGCTAGATTCGTACCCCCACACTTTAGGAAAGACCTTATGTTGAAACTCCAACGGTTTCATCAAGGCGCGCTAAGTGTGGATGATTACTTTAAACAACTAGACACGCTTTTAATTCGAGCTAATATGGATGAGAGTGAGGAGGCTAAGATAGCTAGGTTTGTGAGTGGACTTCGAAGGGATATTCAAGACGTGGTAGAGTTACAAGAATATTCTTCTTTGGAAAATGTGGTGCACCTTGCTAGCAAAATTGAAAATCAACTTGCAAGGAAAAATGCTTTCAAAAATTCTTCTAAAGATAACTACTACCACTCTTCTTGGAAAAATAAAAACTCTTTTTCAAACATCCCTTCTAAGGACTCTACTTTCAAACCTAGAGAGTCTAAGCCTTCCACTTCCAATGCTAGGCCTAAATCACCACAAAAATCGTCTAGTAAGAAGTGTTTTAAATGTTTAAGCTATGGACATATTGCTTCTAATTGCCCTACTAAACGAACTATGTATATGCATGATGGGGTAGATAGTAGTGAGCATGGGTCCGAATCTTCTAGACATTCCTCACCTTCTAGATCCCCAAGTGAGAGTGAAAGTGAAAGCCCACATGAGGGTGACCTATTAGTAATAAGACGCATGCTTGGACAAGTGTTAAAACCTTTTGATGAAACTCAAAGAGAAAATATTTTTCATTCAAGGTGTCTTATTAATGATAGAGTTTGCTCTTTGATTGTGGATGGGGGGAGTTGTGCAAATGTGGCAAGCACAAGAGTGGTAGACAAACTTGGATTGCCTACCATCTCTCATGCCAAGCCCTACAAGTTACAATGGTTGAGTGAGGTGGGTGAGATAGTGGTGAACAAACAAGTCCTCATTACATTTTCCATTGGCAAATATAAAGATGAGGTCTTGTGTGATGTTGTTCCAATGGAAGCTACTCATATCCTTTTAGGTAGGCCATGGCAATTTGATAGAAAAAATTTTCATGATGGCTTTACCAACAAAATTTCTTTTAACTTCCATGGACACAAAGTCATTCTCAAGTCTCTCTCTCCAAAGGAGGTACATGAGGACCAAGTCAAAATGAGAGAAAAGAGAGAGAAAGAAAAAGAAATTAAAAATTCCAAGAGAAGCCTTCTCATATCTTCCCAACAAGTTCAAAAGGTAATAGGTACTCACAAGCCTATTTTTTTAGCTATTCCTAGACCTATTGAATATGAGTCGGCTAAGGATAGTCCCACATGTTTGGACCATTTGGTAAAGGAATATGAAGATGTGTTTCAAGATCCTCCTAAAGGCTTACCACCTCTAAGAGGGATTGAACACCAAATAGACTTCATGCCCGGGGTTTCTTTACCAAATCGCCCTGCATATAGGACCAATCCTCAAGAGACCAAAGAAATTCAAAGACAAGTTGAGGATTTATTAGCTAAGGGGTGGGTACAAGATAGCATGAGCCCATGTGCTATGCCTGTCATACTTGTCCCTAAAAAGGATGGGACATGGAGGATGTGTACGGATTGTCGCGCTATAAAGAACATCACCATCAAATATAGGCATCCCATTCCTAGGTTAGATGACTTGTTGGATGAATTACATGGGTCTAAAATATTTTCCAAAATTGATCTTAAGAGTGGTTACAATCAAATTCGAATTAAACATGGTGATGAATGGAAAACCGCTTTTAAGACCAAATTTGGTTTATATGAGTGGTTGGTCATGCCTTTTGGCTTGACTAATGCTCCTAGTACCTTCATGCGACTCATGCATCATGTTTTAAGAGCATTCATTGGCAAGTTTGTTGTGGTTTACTTTGATGATATTCTTATATATAGCTTGTCCTTAGAAGATCATGAGTCACATGTTAGACAAGTTCTAGAAACCCTTAGGAAGGAGAAGTTGTATGCTAACCATGCTAAATGTTTCTTTGCATTAGATCATATAGACTTCCTAGGGTTTGTGGTTAGTCATAAAGGGGTGCATGTAGATCAAACAAAATTTGCAGCAATTCAACATTGGCCTACACCCACCAATGTCAATGAAGTACCAAGCTTTCATGGCCTTGCTAGTTTTTATAGGCGGTTTGTGAAAGACTTTAGTACAATTGCCGCACCTTTAAATGCCATAGTAAAGAAGGATGTGGTTTTTAAGTGGGGACAAGAGCAAGAAAACGCTTTTCAAACTTTGAAGGATAAATTAACTAAAGCCCCCATTCTAGCCCTTCCTAACTTTGCTAAGACATTTGAAATAGAGTGTGATGCCTCTAATATAGGCATTGGGGCCGTCCTCCTTCAAGAAGGACACCCCATCGCTTATTTTAGTGAGAAACTCAAAGGGAGTCATCTCAATTACTCCACTTATGATAAAGAACTTTATGCTCTTGTTAGAGCTTTGCAAAATTGGCAACATTATATTTTTCCAAAGGAATTTGTGATTCATAGTGATCATGAGTCCCTTAAATATTTGAAAAGCCAAAGCAAGCTTAATAAGAGACATGCTAAGTGGGTGGAGTTTATTGAGCAATTTCCTTATGTGATCAAACATAAACAAGGTAAAATTAATGTAATGGCCGATGCTCTTTCACGAAGATATACCTTGTTAAATGTTTTAAATGTTCAATATTTAGGTTTTGATCACATAAAGGAACTTTATCATGATGACTTAGATTTCTCTCTAATCTATCAAGAGTGTTCCAAGGGAGGTCACAAAGACTTTTTCTTACATAATGGTTTTCTTTTCAAAGGAAAAAGACTTTGTGTTCCCCAAGGATCCATTAGACAATCTCTTGTTAGAGAGGCTCATGAGGGTGGGCTTATGGGACATTTTGGGGTAGCTAAGACCTTAGAAACATTGCATGAACATTTCTTTTGGCCTCACATGCGCAAATCCGTACATACCTTCTGTGATAGATGTATAGCATGTAGGAAGGCTAAATCTAAGGTCCAACCCCATGGTTTATATACCCCTCTTCCTATCCCTACAATGCCTTGGGTTGATATTTCTATGGATTTTATCTTAGGACTACCCAAGACATCGAAGGGTAAGGATTCCATCTTTGTGGTAGTGGACCGTTTTTCTAAAATGGCTCATTTTATTCCATGCCACAAAGTGGATGATGCATGCCATATTGCAAATCTCTTCTTCAAGGAAGTTGTTCGTTTGCATGGACTTCCTAGAAGTATAGTATCTGATAGGGATTCTAAGTTCTTAAGTCACTTTTGGCGGACCTTATGGGGGAAACTTGGCACCAAACTTCTGTTTTCTACTACCTGCCACCCCCAAACTGATGGTCAAACCGAAGTGGTTAATAGAACTTTGGGTCAATTATTAAGATGCTTTATTTCCGGGAATCCAAGGGCTTGGGAGGATTTACTACCTCATGTTGAATTTGCCTATAATAGAGTAGTGAATTCCACCACTAACCATTCTCCTTTTGAGGTTGTTTATGGGTTTAATCCCCTCACACCTCTAGATCTTCTTCCCATTCCTGTCCTTGATGAGGTTCTATGCAAAGACGGTTTTGAAAAGGCATCTTTTGTTAAAGATTTGCATAACCGCATCAAGTTAAAAATTGAGAAGAAAGTTGGTAAGTATGCTGACACTGCCAACCAAAGGAGAAAGGCATTAATCTTTGAGCCCGGTGATTGGGTTTGGCTTCATTTGAGAAAGGATAGATTTCCTTCTCTAAGGAAGTCCAAACTTATGCCTCGTGGTGATGGCCCTTTCCAAGTCATCAAGAGGATTAATGATAATGCCTATGAGTTAGATATGCCCTCTACTTATCTTGGTAGTAATTCTTTCAATGTTACTGATCTCACTCCTTTTGCTGCAGGTTTCCCAAATTCGTGGACGAATTCTCTCCAACCCGGGGAGTATGATGGAAACCAAGTAGAGGATGCTCTAGGCCATGAAGCCCAAGCCCAACAAGGGGCCCAAGCCCATCAAGGGGTCCAAGCCCAACAAGGGGCCCAAGCCCAACGAATTACTAGGAGCATGGCAAGAGCTTTGGGACAAGAGTATAATAAAATGGCTCTTCTTATTTCTTTTGTAGAATAGGGGTGTGAATGTAATAAAAAGGTGTAAGCAGTAAGGGAGTCTAGGGGGGAGTGTAGATAGGAGCCTAGGGGGTGCCAAACCGAATTTCATTGCATTTGTGTGCCATTTAGCTTGCATTTTCAGCACCTCTAGGCTATAAATAAAGGTGCTTAGCTTGTACAATTCAGATTGGAATTTTATAGTAGAGAGACTATACTCAATTTGGGAGAGAATTTGTGAGTTTTGAGTCTTCCTCTTCTTTGCCTTATCTTGTGAGCTATGGTGAGCTTCAAGTGGTGGCACTCCATCACTTATCTTGGTTCAAGGTTCCAAGTGGCGTGAATGGCTTCTTCCAATCCTCAAAATCCAGCAAGCATCTTCATATAAGTGTCTTCTTTCCTTTCTTCAATTTTTCATTCGGTAGTTTCATTTCCTAATGTGTTTCCTTCATTTTCTACCGTTTACATTCTGTTTTCCAGCTTTGTTCTTTGTTTCTTTTTCGGTTCAGTAGCTAGTTTCTTAATTCTGTCCAGTTTTAATTCTTGTTCTTCTTTCCTTTTGTTTTGATTCAATTTGACAATACATGGACTTCAATATGAGTCTTGGTTGGTGCTTAGTTTTGGTGAGTTCTTGAATTTAGAACATTGATCCAATTCTAAAGTAAAGTGCCTTTCAAATCCAGCTCAAGTTGTTCCTAAGAATGTCAAGAATCATGTGTTCTTGTAGTTACATTCACATCATCTTTGATAGGTGCCAAGATGGTATCAGCTATCTCCCTAACCCCAGGCTCAAGGGGTATTCCCTATAGAGTCTATAAAGTTCTTAGTATGGATTGATTGGGGACTTGGAACAACATCTCTTGTGATGAGCCTTCAGTTGCCACAGTGGGTGTTAGTTTTGCCTCTAGGACTAAGACATGTTAGGTTTATGCTCCCGATGGAGAACAAATCTGATTGTGGAGCAAGCTGAAAGTGCTCTTCTAGCTTGGTTGGGTTATGATTGGGTAGATACGTGTGTGACAAAGTACTTTTCTAAGTATAAGTGGTCATCTATGATAGGATCTTTTGCTGCTAGTGAGTCAATGCTTAAGAAAGATATCGAGGTAGTCATAATTTCATTAGAGCAGTGCAATGTTATTGACAATGTTTGTTATGGTCAAGATGGGCTTCGTACGGATTTTTTTATATGTACGTGTACCTCTTCAAAAATCTTCACACTCGTTTTCCTTTCTACAAATTCACTATGGGTTTCCTTCGGGTCTTAAACGTTGCTCTTACCCAATTACATCCAAATTTGTAGGCTTCACTATAAGCTTTTCGCTTATTATTTGAGTTGTTTAAATTAAAGCCCTCCCCTAGGTTTTTCTTCACTATTATAGTTCCTAGCCAATTGACCCAGTTGGTTGGTTGTCACTTATCGTCAAACCGAGAACGTGTCTTCTTTTACCCTATATGTCTTTGTATAAAAATGTTAAGGGGGAATTTTTTTAAAGTCATAATAGAGTCTCTAGGTAATCTCGTCTAGTAACATAGTTGGTTGAGGTTGATGATAACCTCTAAAGACTTTGAGGTTTTCAAGATTTTAGACCATTGTCGAGGAGGTTGCCCGCTCAAAAGATCCTCACCATTTATCTTTCTCCCCAATGATTGTGGATTTTACCAATATGTATAGTTTTTATTTCATTACAGTAGGTGTTAACTTTACTAAATGCTTTTGTGTTTTCTAAGTGTTATGGCTTACCCTGCTCATGATTTCAAGCAAGTCCTGATGGAAGAGGCCCAAGCACAAACCCACATGCAAGCCCACCAAAGGGTAGATTTGGGCCAACCATAGAGTTATGGCCAAGAGGATCCAAGAAGACGTTCTTTTACATGTTCAAATGCCATAAACTCTAGTGTAGAGTAGACTTTAATTTCTTGTCAAAATTAGCATAGGAACTTTATTTGTAATTTTCTTAGAATTAATTTTGGCACCTAAAACATCAACCTCGGTAAACTTAGAGTTTCTAAAAAAACCTCTAAATTTACCAAGGCCGGTCTAGAAAGCCCATGGAGGGGGTGAACATAAAAACTAGACACACCCCTCCCCATGTGCTCATTTGTGCACCCATGTGCCATGTGCACCCATGTGCTTCACATTTACATTTCATTTGGCTAGCATTAGGGTTGCATTATGGTCCTCCTTAGCCTATAAAAGGAGGAGCCTACACCTTGTATTTTCAAGTTTAATTGAGTATTGTTATGCTGCCCATTTTGTGCACTAGCTTTACTTCTCCTAGAAATCTAGGCTATAAACTTCACTCCTTTCACCTTTCTCCATAGAGCTGGCCGAACCTCTCTAACCCATACTCATCATGCACCTTCAAAGCCATCACAACTCCTAGGAGGGCTTTGTTTCACTCACCCATTGCTTCCGCCTCACTTTCACTACTTTGATTCAAGAAGAACACATGAAATGCCATCATTTGGTATCAGAGCTTTTGGTTCTTCAAGATGAGTAGCTTGTCTTTTTAATTTCAGTTCTTCTTTATTTCATCTTTGTCATTTCAATTCCTTACTTGTCTTGCTGTTTTTATATTTTAATTTGTTCTTGGTGTGCTTTGTGGAAGATCCAACCCAAGCACTCTTGTTCATTTGATCTTGAACAAGTTCTTGTGCAATTTGTGATAGGATTCCATACACCTTTGTGTTGCTATTTTGTTTTAGGCTTTGAGTCTTTATTGCTTTCATTATTTTGCTTCATATTATGCTTTGAGTCTTTAATTTTCTGAATCTATACATGTTTTGTCAAGTCATGTTCATCCATATTGTCATCAATTCTTAGTAGTCCTATTTTTTTGGCTTGATTGTTTCTTGTTTTGGGTCTTTTTATATTGCTTTAATCTGCTGTTATTTTGATCCTTTGGTGCTTTTTATTTTTAGTTTGAGTTCATAATTGTGTCTTAGTTCATACACAATTTCCTTTCTCACTTTTTTCCATTGTGTTAATTTGGTTATCTTGCTGTTTTTCTTCCAGTTTTCCAGATTTCCCCTGTATCTTCTCTCTGTTCTGGGCTGTTTTGTTTACAGAATTTTTTTCACCCATAGGAAAATTCTGAATTTCTGGAAAATGCAAGTTTAAGGTGTTATAGAAAGGACAAAAAAAGAATGAGGTCAAAAGAAGCAACAGAAAAAAAATGATAAATCTCACAAAATCAGAGTGCGAATCTTGAGCGTTCCAGCTGGCCTAACTGCACACCAAATTTGCAAAAATTATTAAAAAAAAATGGTGCATGCGTTTTAGGTGATTCCAAAGCCAAAATTTAGCTAAGATCCTGAATTTTCTTGTATCCAAATTTCAGAAACAAATCTTACAATTACAGCTCAGCATAAATCGGGGAACAAACACGTTTTCTGGCCCACAACATTTTCCAGTGGTGCTGTTTTTTTTTTATTTGGTCATCTAATCTAGTGCTTTTCTTTAGGAATTCCTTTTGTGTGCCAACTTTTATTGAGTACCTATAATTGTTTGCTTTAATTTCTTGAATCTCTTTCTAAGTTGTCATATTATAAATCCTTTTGGTGGTACTGTTTTCTTTCAATTAAATTTGTTTCTTGCTTTTGTTTCTTGACCTCTCATTTTGGGTGCTGGAATTTAATTCTCTCTTGGTGCTTATGTGCATGGAAATTGACTTGGTTTAAGGTTAAGCTCTTGTGAATAGGTGCTGGAAATTGGAGAATTAAAGCCAACTTTCTAAGGAGGAGACAAAGCCAAAACCGAAACAAGCTTCCTTGAAACAAACACTACAAACACTTAGGAGATCAACAATCAAGACAACAAAGAAGTGCACTAACCAAAAGGAGGAACAACAAAGGGAGTTTTCTTATTCTCCTTTGCAACTTGGTTTATTGTTAATTACCTTGTTAATTACGTTTAGACGGTGAGTGTGTCTTCAAGGGCTCAAAGTGTCCAAGAAGCCTCACCTAGGGCCGAATAGTATAGCATTCTTGATTAGTAATTGTTACTTGTTTGTAATTGCTTTTCTTTTGCTTTCATAGCCACGTTTTGCATGTTTAATTTTGTTAATTGTTGGTGATTGTCTTTCTTTTTGCTTAGTAGTAACGCTTTGCATGCTTATTTTGTGTTAAAACCGACTAGCTTTGTTAAATTAGTTAGCATACATTGTTTTCTTGCATTGAAAAAAAAAATTGATTTCTCAACTTATTTGTGTTCTAAGTGTTTCACTAAGAGAAAGTCTTGTGTGAAGATATTGGAGGATAGTTTTTGGCAAGGAAAAGGCTTGGTATTTAAGTAGTCCTTTCTGACTCACCTCCCTTACCTGGAAAACTACCTTCTTTAACTTTCCTAAACTTTCTCAAAGTAAAACACCTATATACACAAAGCTTTAGCCATGTCTTCTTCTTCTCATTCTACAAAGTCTATTGGAAGTGAATTAAAATCTTTAAAAACTCTTTTGAAAGAAGTTTCACAAACTGTGCAATCAATTGCATATAGACAATTGGAGAGTGAGACTAAACTTAATGTTTTGACTAAAGCAAAGGATGAGAAGTCTCACATTCTAAAAAAATTACCTTCTCATGCATATATCTCTAAAGATCATGATTCTTTTGGGGAGGGAAGCATTAGAGTAAATGATTATTATCAAGCACCCCCTAGAAGACATAGAGGAGATAGAAAAGAACAAGAAAACCCAAGAGAGGTTAGGGTAGACCAACCCCATTTCCATGGAAAAGAAAATATAGAAGCTTGCCTAGATTGGGAAATGAGGGTAGAAAAATTGTTTGCTTCCCATAAAGAAAGAAAGGAAAGAAAAATACAAAAGAAGAGAGGGGAAGTCGAAAGGGAAGCTAAAGAAAAAGAAGAAAAAGAAAAGCATGAGAAGACCCTTGAAGAACAAAAGGCGTGGGAGAAGAGTGTTCCTTCCCACAAGGTCATTCAACAAGAAGGAAAAGTTGAAAATACATTTGAAAATATACCTCTTGTTGAACAACCTAGCCTTACCTTTTGTAAAGGAACACTTGCAAGCCTAAGTGAAAAAGAAGAGTCTTTAAAAGAAGCTTGCATAGATAAAAATGAAATAGATTATTTCTCATATGTGCTAAGATATCACCAAGTGAATGTCAAGTTTTTTATAAGCATCTACAAAAACAATTTTTTATGTGAAGTAGTGCCTAAAGAAACTTGTCATGTCTTATTGAGACAACCATTGCAAAGTGTACAAATCCTTATAAACAATGGTTGTCACAACGAGACTATCCTTACACATAAGAGAAAAAGTCTTCATGAAGGAGAACTCATGGGACAAATTAGAGTTGATAAAACTCTAGAGCTTTTAAAAGGAAAAATTTTGTCCCCCATGAGAAAAGAAGTTCAAAGACATTATTACCTTAGGTACAATTCTTGTTTTCAAAATACGCCCAAGGCAATGTCTCATAAACTCTATACTCCTTCACCTTTTGCAAATGATCCTTGGGAAGATATAAATTTCATATTAAAACTCCCTAGGACAACAAAAGGTTGTGATTCAATCTTCATGGTTATGGATAAACTCTTCTCTAGAGAAGTGATACATCTTCATGGTTTATCTTCAAGCATAGTGTTGAATAGAGTTCCAAATTACGCAAACCATGATTTGAGGATTTCCTTTGGAAAACTTGCAACTAAATTGCACACTTTAAATTCTTATCATCCTCAAATGCATGGTCAAAATATATTTGAAAATCTAGCTCTTTCTACTATGCATAGAATAATCATGAAGTGCACACACAACTCTAGAGGTGAGCAAACATACCATAAAGTAGTTCACAAAACTACTTATATTTCTACTTTTAAAGTTATGTGTGGGTTCAATCATCTTTCTCCTTTTAAGTTGTTACCATCTTCTATAGGATTTATGCCTAAAGAGAAAGTAACCACAAATGAACATTTTAAAATACATAAGATGATTAGAGACCACACACAACCATTAAAAGAGAAACTTTGTCCAAGGTTGCCAAAACCAAAAGAAAAACAAAAATGGCAACCTAGTAAAATTAATTTGCAAACTAACACCTATGCCTTATTTGATTATTTCTATAGGTGGACGTTTGATCCAGGAGGACAAGCTTTGGCGAAGCAAAAGGTTGCTATCCGAGATCAAGTCTGTAGATCTGAGGATAGATCTTCTCAAGAAGGAGGAGATGATGGACACCATCCAGCCACATCCATTCCCCTAGCCATGAAGAAGAAGAAGAAATGGATTTGAGGACAAATCCTTTTCAAGAGGGAGGGGATGATGGAAGAGGCCCAAGCACAAGCCCACATGCAAGCCCACCAAAGGGTAGATTTGGGCCAACCATAGAGTTATGGCCAAGAGGATCCAAGAAGACGTTCTTTTACATGTTCAAATGCCATAAACTCTAGTGTAGAGTAGACTTTAATTTCTTGTCAAAATTAGCATAGGAACTTTATTTGTAATTTTCTTAGAATTAATTTTGGCACCTAAAACATCAACCTCGGTAAACTTAGAGTTTCTAAAAAAACCTCTAAATTTACCAAGGCCGGTCTAGAAAGCCCATGGAGGGGGTGAACATAAAAACTAGACACACCCCTCCCCATGTGCTCATTTGTGCACCCATGTGCCATGTGCACCCATGTGCTTCACATTTACATTTCATTTGGCTAGCATTAGGGTTGCATTATGGTCCTCCTTAGCCTATAAAAGGAGGAGCCTACACCTTGTATTTTCAAGTTTAATTGAGTATTGTTATGCTGCCCATTTTGTGCACTAGCTTTACTTCTCCTAGAAATCTAGGCTATAAACTTCACTCCTTTCACCTTTCTCCATAGAGCTGGCCGAACCTCTCTAACCCATACTCATCATGCACCTTCAAAGCCATCACAACTCCTAGGAGGGCTTTGTTTCACTCACCCATTGCTTCCGCCTCACTTTCACTACTTTGATTCAAGAAGAACACATGAAATGCCATCAAGTCCTAAAACAATTTTGGTAGCAATCTGGAAAAGTCGATGACAAGGCTTCAAAGGAGGATCTTGCATCCGCGACTAAGGTGGGAATTCCTTCAATAGGTCCAACTATCGACCTGTTGCATCCCCGACTAAGGTGATTTTACCTACTTCAGTCATTCGGGTGTCAATTGATTTCTACTTGTTATTTGTCATGTTTCTTATTGCTACCATAAGATCCTCCTCATTTGTTTCTTGACTCCACGGTGGACGTTAATTATTCTTGTATTAATCGAGAATGTATCTTTACTTGCTTAGTAGATTACGTACCTTTCAAGAGTCCTCCTTGCAATGATGATGATCTCTTTCAGTACGGGATAGGGGTGTGTACATGCAAAAGGTGTTCCAACACTAAAGTCAGCTCTCTTTGATAGTTGGGAGTGATAAATACTATTAAAAATTACCTCTACCTAGTCCTTGTTAACCTATTTGTAGAGTTATATTGGGCCACCACATGGATATATAGGTCTGAATTAGTACGGATAAGATGGGTAATCTTGTATTAATTTGACACCAAATATGTTTTCATTAGATTAATCTCATTTATAAACAATTGCTGTATTTGAGTTTTCAACACGTATTCGAAAATAATTCTAATATTTTCAACCGCTATTTTTCAATGCATAGTCTATTCTCTTCAAGCAAAGAAGGAGACTATTTAGTCGTCGTGTTACATTCAATCTAAAACGGCGACTATGGTAAAAATCGTCATTTTATTCCCTTCAATTAATAATCTTTTAAAAAAATTACAGTTATTCATGTTTTGAATGAGAAAGACACTTACACAATGACAAAGAGCTCGAAGATGAAGAAGAAACAGAGAGAGCACGAAGCAAAGAAGGAAGACAAGCGCGAGAAGACAAAGAAAATACGAAAGCGTAAGTGACGCGTTACGAATTAGGATAATAAAATGAGTATAAAATGGCGGCTCTGAGGTAAATCCGTCGTTTTAGACCAAAGCTCTTGGTCTACAAAGACAACTATTAGTGGTAGCTGTTGCCTTGTTCTAAGACAGCGACTACCATTAATAGTTGTATTTGTAGATAAAGTGTTTTGATCTAAAACAGCGCTTTAACTCATAACTACCGTTTTAAACTCGCTTTAATTTAAAAATGTCACCACGTTTAACAGTAGAAACGTTATAAATATATTATCCTAAATGAGCCGTAACTGTATATTTTCTTTTATTCAGCAATCCCCTAGAGTGGTATTAAAATCATCTCATTATTTTAGTATAGTTCCTTTGTTATTCATGATTTGACTTTTGTAGTATTCTAAGAAGTTTGCTCCTGTAGCTTCAACTTTTAATAAGAAATAGTGTCTCTTTTTTTGGTGTATAAATAATCTAAATCTGCATTTTATATCAACTGAATTTCCGGGGGCTTGTTGCCTGGTTTTGTTTCCTAACTTTTTGGAGATGTTTCTTTGATAAAATCTTGACAACGATCTCACCACACATAACAAAAGAAAAGGAAGCCCTTAAACTATTTTATGAAATGGATAAAGTATTGAAATATAGTATAAGATTTTCTCCTAACCCTTATACTCTGCTCAATATAAAGTCATTCCACGTTTAGGAGGTATTATTATGTTTTAAATGTCAATTGATAAATAAATTATATAGTTATTAATTACTACTGTTTTTTTCCTTACAAAAATATAAAAGTTTGTATAAACTAGTAATTGATGTTTGAGGAGTTTTACCTGGTCAAGGTTTCCTCATATTGTTCCCTAGTATCAATTTTAATTTTGGCCTTTTATTTCTACTAAGGTGTATGCGCCTAGTTAAAGTTGACTTGGAGGTTAGGAAAATGAAGTTTTTATGGATAAAATTATTAGAAAAGTAATATTTTTGTTGAACTGTGATCTTGATCTTCCTAAAGATAAATACTAGTACGAGTCGTTTGAGTGTAAATGAAGACTCGTCTTGAAAACACCTTTCAAAACTTAAGATGGGCAAAAGTTAAGTAACAGTATACAAAACCAGTTATGATTTTTTTTTAATGTATAGGTTTTTGAACCACTAATATAAATAACAATATAAATATAAATAATAATTACAAATAAATAGTTATATATTAATAAAAAATTATTAAATAAAAACTAATCTTATAGACTAAAAATAATTAATTGTTATATTGATATTTATATTAGTTTATTTAATTAATTACTAACTTTTTAGTTACCAATTATTTGGATTCTAGAGTTTATAGTTAAAATTTTGGTAATTAACTAGATAACAATTTGAAAATTATTTATCAATCATAAAATTAATTTACATACCAATAATTTTTGTAGTAATTATATAGTCAATATAACAACTATTTATTTTTTTATTTCTAAGATTAGTTTCTATTTCATAATTTTTCTGTAAATACATTATATATATATAAATAAATACATTATAAGATAAATATTTATATCCATTATTTATTTATATATATATATATCAAATTATGGTTTACATATGAGTTCCAACTCAAGTTAAAGTTAATTTTTTCAAAAATAACAAAAAAACCCGATTGAATACTATGGGTTATGACTCACCTTTGACCGTTTTCTTGGCATAATTGGGAGGTTACTTGATGGAGGAGGGCCCAAGCTCACCACACTATGAAAGCCAAGCTTCCAAGACTAAGACCGTCTAGCCATGATGAGGAGCGTCTAGTCTCAAATGGAGCGTCTAGCCTATGATGAGGAGCGTCTAGGCCATAATGAGGAGTGGCTACATAAGGAGCATCTAGAAGGAATCCTAGACCGTCTAGCTCACCACACATGGATCAAGCTACGGTTTTGGAAAGCCTTGTAATTGTTACATGGAGGCCCATTAGGGGTGCTTAGTAATTAGAGTAGTGTAGAAAGCATAAATGAATGAACATTCTAGAATCTAATGTGGTGTGGCCGGTCATGAGCATGTGCCATGTGCCTTGTCATACTTGCATTTCATTTGGCTCTCATTTCATTTACACTTAGCTCAGCTTTTATGGTTTTATAGCCTATAAATAGGAAGGCTATCTCTTGTATTTTCCAAGTTTATTGTGAGTAAAGTTATGTTGCCATTTTGTGCCAAGCTTTGCTTCTCCCTAGAATTCTAGGCTCTAAACTTCATCTCCTTCACCTCTCCTTGGGTTGGCCGAACCTCCCTAGCTTCATACACATCATGCACCTTCAAGATCAACACCACTCTTACGAGGATCTTGCTCACACACCTTCATAGCTTCCGCACCACTTTTTCTTACATGATTCAAGAAGACCTTCATGAAAATGCCATCATTTGGTATCAGAGCTATGGTTCTTCAAGATGAGTTGCTTTTGGTCTTTCATTTTTAGTTCTTCTTTACTTTCATTTTGTTCATCTTATTTTCCATAATTGTCTTGCTGTTTTTTACATTTTAATTTGTTTGGTGTGCTTTGTGGAAGATCCAACCGAAGCACTCTTGTTCAATTGATCTTGAACAAGTTCTTGTGCAAATTGTGATAGGATTCCATACACCTTTGAGTTGCTATTTTCTTTTAGGCTTTTGAGTCTTTATTGCTTTCAATATTTGGTTCATATTATGCTTTTGAGTCTTTAATTTCTGAATCTTATATGTTTTGTCAAGTCATGTTCATCCATATTGTCAACAATTCATAGTAGTCCTTTTATTTGGCTTGATTGTTTCTTGATTTTGGGTCTCTTTATTTGCTTGAATCTGCTGTTCTTTGATCTTTTGGTGCCTTTTTAATTTTACTTTGAGTTCATATTGTGTTTAGATCCTACACAATTCTATTTCACAAATTTCCATTGTGTCTAAACTTTGGTATCTTGTTGTTTTTGTTTCCAGTTTTCAGAATCCCCTGTTTCAGATTTTCTGTGCTGACTGTTTTGATCCAGAAAAATATTTACACTCATAGGAAAATTTTGATTCTCTGGAATTTGCAAGTTTGAAGTGTTATAGAAAGGAAAAAAAAAAGAATTAGTCCAAAAGAAGCAACAGAAAAAAAATGATAAATCTTTTAAAATCAGTGTGCAAATCTGAGGCGCTACAGCTGGCGTAACTGAACACCAAAATTGAAAAATTTATTAAAAAAAATTGGTGCATGCGTTTTGAGTGATTCCAAAGCCAGATTTTAGCTAAGATCTTGAATATCTTGCATATCTAATTTCAGAATCATATCTTAAAAACACAGCTCAGCATAAATTGGGGAAAAACACGTTTCTGGCCCACAACATTTTCCAGTGGTGCTGTTTTTTTTTATTTGGTCATCTAATTCTAGTGCCATTCTTAGGATTCTTTTGTGTGCCTACCTTTATTTTGGTACCTTTTATTTGCTTGCTTAATATTTCTTGAACCTCTTTCTAGTTGTCATAATCTAACTCCTTTTGGTGGTACTGTTTTATTCAATTAAATTGTTTCTTGCTTTTGTTCTTTGACCTCTAATTTGGGTGCTGGAATTTATTCTCCTTTGGTGCTTATGTGAATGGAAACTTGACTTGGTTAAGGTTTAGCCCTTTGATAGGTGCTGGAAATTGGAGAATCAAGACCTATATTCTAAGGAGAAGACAAAGACAAAGCCGAAGCAAACTTTCTCAAAACACTACACGCATTTGGAGGGCTAACAAGCAAAGACAACAAGGAAGTGCACTTAGCAAAAAGAGGATCAACAAAGGGAGTTTTTCTTAATTTCCTTACAACTTAATTTTTGTTAATTACCTCTTTATTACGTTTTAGACGGTGAGTGTGTCTTCAAGGGCTCAAAGTGTCCAAGAAGCCTCACCTAGGGCCGACTAGTATAGAATTCTTAATTAGCAATTGTTGATTGTTGGTGATTGTCTTTCTTTTTGCTTAGTAGTGACGCTTTGCATGCTTATCTTATGTTAAACAGACTAGCTTTGTCAAATTAGTTAGCATACATTGTTTTCTTGCATTGAAAAAAAAAACAAGTTTTGTTTTCTCAACTTACTTGTGTTCTAAGTGCTTTACTAAGAGAAAATTTTGTGTAAAGGCATTGGGGGATAGTTTTTGGCAAGGAAAAGGCTTGGTACTTAAGTAGTCCTTTGTGACTCACCTCCCTTACCTGGAAAACTACCTTCTTTAACTTTCCTAAACTTTCTCAAGGTCAAACACCTATATACACAAAGTTTTAGCCATGTCTTCTTCTTCTCACTCTCCAAAGTCTATTGAAAGTGAAGTAAAATCTTTGAAAACTCTTTTGAAAGAAGTATCACAAGCGGTACAATTAATTTCTTTTAGACAATTGGAGAATGAGAACAAAATGAATGAGTTGGCTAAAGCTCAAGAAGAGAAATCACAAAACTCACAAAAATAAAATAAAAAACGCATGCATCCCATTCTAAAAGTAATGAGACTCTAGGGGAGGGAAGCCTTAGAATTAATGACTATTACCAACCACCCCCTAGAAGAACTAGACAAAGGGAGCAAGAGAGCCCAAGGGAAGTAAGGGTAGACCTACCCCATTTCTATGGTAAGGAAGATGTAGAAGCCTACCTAGATTGGGAGATGAAAGTAGAGCAACTTTTTACTTGCCATAGGGTGAGTGAAGAGAGGAAGGTACCCTTAGCAACCCTTAGTTTCCAAAGCAATGCCATGTATTGGTGGACCTCTTTAGAGAGAGACCGACGTCTTCATAGGGAGCCTTCCATAGAATATTGGAATGACCTTAGGGGAGCCCTAAGACGTCGCCACATACCTTCCTACTACCATAGGGAGTTGATGGACAAGCTCCAAAGACTCCAACAAAAGAACTTAAGTGTGGAAGAGTATAGGCAGAAAATGGAGCTCTACATGATGAGAGCATCCATTAGAGAGGAAGAAACCACCACCATATCTAGGTTTCTAAGTGGGCTCAACCTTGAGATAAAGGATAGAGTAGAACTATTACCCTACCAAGACTTGAATGATTTGGTTCAACTTTGCATTAAAGTTGAACAACAAAATTTGCGCAAAACTTCAAGTCAAAGGGTGGGTTCTTACTCCAACTCTTATCCCAAGAAAGACTTTAAAAGGGAGGGTAGTACACCTAGAGACGAATCCAAAGAAACTACCAAACCCTTAGTAAAAGATGCCTCCACCCCATACATCCGTGCTAGGGACACCAAGTGTTTTAAATGTTTTGGAAGAGGACATGTGCAAGCGCAATGTCCAAACCAAAGGGTTTAGTTTTTAAAGGGCAAAGATGAGTACACAAGTGGTGAGGATGAACCTAGTACACAAGGAAAGGGGGAAGGAGAGAGGATAAATCCTTTGGAGGGGGACTTATTGATGATTCAAAGAATCCTCCACAATCAACCTAGTGCATCCATTGAGACACAACGAGAGAACATTTTTCATACTAAATGCAAAGTTTTAGAAAATATATGCTCTCTTATTGTGGATGGTGGATCATGCTGCAATTGCTGTAGCACTAGATTGATTGAGAAACTAAATCTACAAGTAGTTCCTCATCCAAAACCTTACAATTTACAATGGATCAATGAGGATGGAGAACTACGTGTAGACAAATAAGTGGAAATCGAGTTTTCTATAGGTAACTACGAAGACAATGTTTTGTGTGATGTAGTACCTATGGAAGCTTGCCACATCTTATTAGGTAGACCATGGCAATTTGATAAGAAAACCTCGCATAGTGGTCTAACTAACGAGATTTCTTTCATCCACAAGCACAAAAAGTTTGTACTTAGTCCTTTACCACATTCCCAAGTGGTAAAAGACCAAATACAAATGAAACACAAAAGGGATGAAGAAAAAATAGAAAAAGAAAAAAATTTTGGGAAACAAAAGGCGTGGGAGAATAGTGTTCCTTCCCACAAGGTCATTCAACAAGTCAATCACAATGAAACTACCTTTACAAACATGCTTCTTGTTGAACAACCTAGCCTTTCCTATTGTAAAGGAACACTTGCAAGCATGAGCACAAAAGAAGAGTCTTTAAAAGAAGCTTGCATAGATCAAGACTATTTCTCAAATGTGTTAAGATATCCCCAAAAGAATGACAAGTTATCTATAAGCACCTACCAATTTTTGTATGAAGTAGTGCCTAGAACAACTTGCCATGTCTTATTGAGACAATCATTGCAAAATGTACAAATTTTCATAAACAATGGTTGTACCAACGAGACTCTCTTTGCACATAAGAGAAAAAGTCTACAAGAAGGAGAACTCATGGGACAAATGAGAGTTGATAAAACTCTAGAGCTTTTAAGAGGAAAACTTTTGTCACCCATGAGAAAAGAAGTTCAAAGACATTACTTTAGGTATAACTCTTGTTTTCAAACTACACCTAAAGCAACGTCCCAAGAACTCTATACTCCTTCACCTTTTGAAAAAGATCCTTGGGAAGACACACATTTCGAATTAGAGCTTCCTGGGACGACAAAAGGTCTTGCTTCATTCTTCATGGATATGGATAAACTCGTCCTGAGAAACGTGACAAGCCTCCATGATTTATTGTCAAATGATAGAGCTTCAAAACTTGAAAACATAGCTCTTTCTTCTGCGCTTCACGAAATCATGAAGGGCACTCACAAATCTTGGGATAAGAATCCTTTTTCTTATAAGCATGCATACAATGGAGTAGTCCATGAGATTACTCATATTTCTCCAAATGAAGTTGTATGTGCCCCATGTCCTCTTACCTATTTTAAGTTGTTACCATTTCTTAAAGGGATTATGCCTAAGGGAAAAGTAACTACTATTGAAAATTTTCGAAAACATAAGAGGATTAGAGGGCACCTACAACCCTCAAAAGGGAGGTATTGTGAGAAGTTGGCCAAAACACGAGAAAAACAAAAATGGCAACTTCACACATTTATTTGTTCTCCAAAGGCTCACCCTAAATCCTTTGCTTTGTTTCAAGATTCACATAGATTGTTATTTGATCCGGGAGGACACATCTTGACGACGCAAGAGGCTGCTATCCGAGATCAAGAATGCAAATTTGAGGATAGATCTTCTCGAGAAGGAGGAGATGATGGACACCATCCAGCCACAACCACCCCCTTAGCAAAAGCCTTGGATTTGAGGACAAATCCTTTTCAAGAGGGAGGGGATGATGGAGGAGGGCCCAAGCTCACCACATTATGAAAGCCAAGCTTCCAAGACTAAGACCGTCTAGCCATGATGAGGAGCGTCTAGTCTCAAATGGAGCGTCTAGCCTATGATGAGGAGCGTCTAGACCATGATGAGGAGTGGCTACATAAGGAGCATCTAGAAGGAATCCTAGACCGTCTAGCTCACCACACATGGATCAAGCTACGGTTTTGGAAAGCCTTGTAATTGTTACATGGAGGTCCATTAGGGGTGCTTAGTAATTAGAGTAGTGTAGAAAGCATAAATGAGTGAACATTCTAGAATCGAATGTGGTGTGGCCGGTCATGAGCATGTGTCATGTGCCTTGTCATACTTGCATTTCATTTGGCTCTCATTTCATTTACACTTAGCTTAGCTTTTACGGTTTTATAGCCTATAAATAGGAAGGCTATATCTTGTATTTTCCAAGTTTATTGTGAGTAAAGTTATGCTGCCATTTTGTGCCAAGCTTTGCTTCTCCCTAGAATTCTAGGCTCTAAACTTCATCTCCTTCACCTCTCCTTGGGTTGGCCGAACCTCCCTAGCTTCATAGACATCATGCACCTTCAAGATCAACACCACTCTTAGGAGGATCTTGCTCACACACCTTCATAGCTTCCGCACCACTTTTTCTTACATGATTCAAGAAGACCTTCATGAAAATGTCATCATTACTTGCCACACTTAATTGCAATTAAAGGGAGGTTATTCACCACAATTAAATTGTAATCAAATGGAGGTTTCTTACTACAATTAATTGCCATCAAAGCACTAGTGCAAAAAGAAGAAAATGATACCCTTTATTTAGTGCGGCTTTTGCGCTACCCGCTTTCGTAAAAAACGTGGTGGCGCGCTTCAAAATGTAGGGTAAAAAAAGGATTTACGAATGTGGCTAAAGGTAAAACCGCATTCATAAATCAAAACGTTTTGACTTACAAGTGCGGCTATTTGTATAGCCGCATTCGTAAATCAAAGAGTTTTGATTTACGAATGCGGCTATTTATATAGCCCCACTTGTAAATCAAAGCGCTTGATTTACGAATGCGGCTATTTGTATAGCCGCACTTGTAAATCAAAGCGCTTGATTTACGAATGCGGCTATTTGTATAGCCGCACTTGTAAATCAAAACGTTTTGATTTATGAATGCGGTTTTACCTTTAGCCGCATTCGTAAATCCTTTTTTTACCCTAAATTTTGAAGCGCGCCACACACAATTTCATACTTTCTTTCTCGTCTTTTTCTTCGTTTCGCGTTCGCACTCTGAGTTCGTCTCCTTCTACTGCATCTGCATTCTATTTGTGTTAATGTAAGTTTCTTGAGCTCTCTTTCTTCCTCTTCATCTTCACAAATATATGCATAGATGTTTTCGTTTTTCTTATATATGTTTTTTTCCTTGCATTGGTGGTCTCGAAGCACTGTTTCGTTCGCTGACATTCGTTTTCATTGTACTCCCAGTACCATTATAGTGGAAGTTTTGGCTCTCTCGTCAGTGGTTTTTTTACCTCTATTTAAAGGGGTTTTCCACCTAAAAATTTCTGGTATCATTCTCACTTTACTTGTTACTTTAATTTCTCATAATCTTTGGTTGAAATTATTACGCTTCCGCACACGATATCCCTATAAATTGGCATCAGAGCTTTTTCGATAATTCAACCAGGATCTGTTGTTCAATAATATCAAAATTGGATATTGAGAAATTTGATAGTAAAATCAGCTTTGTTATTTGGCGAGTCCAGATGCTAGCTGTTCTCACCCAGAATGGTTTAAAGAAAGTTTTGACAGGTAAAATGATGAGACCAACCACTATGACGGAGGAGCAATGGGATGAGATGGATGAAAAGGCATTGTCTACAATCCAGTTATGCTTGTCCCGTGAGGTGTTGCGTGAGGTCATCAACGAGAAAACTATAATAGGCATATGGAGTAAATTGGAGTCTCTATACATGACCAAAAGTCTTACAAACAAACTCCGGTTAAAGGAGCGACTCTTTACACTCCGAATGTCCGAAGGTACTCCCATCCAATCTCACCTTGATGAATTTAATTCCATCATAATTGATTTGGAAAATTTGGATGTTAAAATTGATGATGAGGATAAAGCCGTTCTACTTATTGTTTCTCTACCACCCTCGCATCGACAATTCAAAGAAATTATGTTATACGGTAATTATCTTACCTTAAGCTTTGATGATGTCAATTCTAATTTACTAGCCAAAGAAAAATTTGATACTCAAATTCATTCTAAAAGTTCTGGTGAAGGATTAGTAGTTAGAGGGAGAAACCAAGAGAAAGGTAGGAACACTAAACATAAATCTAGGTCAAAATCTAGAGGCAAGAACTCCAAATATTGTGGTTTTGCAAGAAAAAGGGACACGAGATCTCTGAATGTTATAAATTGAAAAATAAGCAAGATAGAGAAGATAAAGGAAATGGTAAACAACCAAAAAAAATTGCCGAAGCTAGTATTGTTGAAAATGAATCTGATGGGGATTGTTTTGTAGCTTCCAACACTAAACAAAGGTCTAAAAATGAATGGATTCTTGATTCTGGTTGTACTTTTCTCATGTCTCACAATAGAGATTGGTTTACCACATATGAACCAGTTTATAATGGTCTTGTTTTGATGGGAAACGATGCTCAATGCAAATTTGTTGATGAAGGAACAATCAAAATCAAGACACATGATGGAATTGTTAGAACTTTAACAGGTGTCAGATATGTCACTGAGTTGAAACGGAATCTCATTTCCTTAGGCACCCTTGAATCTCATGGGTGTAGATACTCAGCTGAAGGTGGAGTTTTAAAAGTGTCTAAAAGAGCTCTTGTGTTACTAAAGGCAATTCGATGTGATAGTTTGTATGTGCTGCAGGGTTCAATAGTTATAGGTTCTGCAGCTGTTGCCTCACCCAACAAAGATAACACGAAGTTGTGGCATATGAGATTAGGTCACATTATTGAGAAGGGAATTATAATCCTCAAGAAGAAGGGTCACCTTGGTAACCATTGTACTGGAAAGGTTGATTTATGTGAACATTGCATTTTTGGTAAGCAGAAAAATGTTAGTTTTTCTAAAGCCATACACAGAACCAAAGGTACTTTGGATTATATTCATTTGGATCTTTGGGGTCCATCAAAAGTTCCCTCCAGAGGTAAATGTCGTTATATGATGACAATTATTGATGATTTCTCACGAAAACTGTGGGTGTATTTTCTCAAACATAAGAATGAAGCATTTTCTACTTTTAAAGAGTGGAAATTATTGATTGAGAATCAGAATGGCAAGAAGATAAAGAGGCTAAGGACAGACAATGGCCTTGAGTTTTGTTCGAATGAATTCAATGATTTCTGCAAGAAGGAAGGCATTTCCAGACACCTCACCATCCCAGGGATTCCACAACAGAACGGGGTTGCAGAAAGAATGAATAGAACTATCCTGGAGAGAATTCGTTGCATGTTCTCCCATTGTAGTTTGAGCAAATCTTTTTAGGCTGAAGCGGCTTCAACAACATGTTATCTGATAAATCGCTCTCCTAACAGATCAATTGATTGCAACATTCCAAAAGAAGTTTGGTCAGGTAACCCTGTTGATTATTTTAATCTTAAAATATTTGGTTGCCCTGCTTATTCTCACGTAAACGAGGGAAAATTAGAACCTCGTGCTAAGAAGTTCATTTTCTTGGGTTATGGCTCAGGGGTTAAAGGTTATCGTTTGTATGACCCAAAATCTCACAAAATAATTCACATTCGGAATGTGACCTTTAATGAAAATGCTATGCTCTTTTCTGTAAAAGATACTGTCATTTCCTCAATTGATACAGGTGACCAGGAAGATGCTCGAGAGAAGGTGGAGTTTGAGATTAAAACACTCGCTCATGAGGAAGACGTTCCCAATTCCTCCAGTAGTCAAGGTGATCAAGTCACTACTATTGATGGTACAAATGAACATTTGAGTCCACATGAGCAATGTCCGCCTAAACGACGAGGGTTACCACAGTCGTGGTCTATGGCTTAAGAACTTCCACAATAGAGACCAAGAAAACCGACTCAAAGATTAATTGTAGAATCAGCCAACATTGCTTTTGCTTTAACTATTGCATAAGAGATGGGTGAAGAAGGTAAACCCAAGAATTACCCTGAAGCTATCTCTGGTGATGACTCAACAAAGTGGATTGTTGTTATGCAAGAAGAAGTTGAGAGTCTTCTCAAAAATGAAACATGGGAATTGGTGAAGTTATCAGAAGGAAAACGAGTAGTTAGTTGCAAGTGGATCTTTAAGAGAAAAGAAGGGATCTCTAGTGTTGAGAGTACAAGGAATAAAGCACGATTTGTTGTAAGAGGTTTTGATCAAGAGAAAGGTATTGACTTTAATGAAGTATTTTCTCCTGTTGTTCGTCATACTTCAATACGTATATTACTTGCTTTAGTTGCCTTGTATGATTTGGAACTAGAACAGTTAGATGTGAAAACTGCTTTTCTTCATGGTAATCTTGAGGAAGAGATTTACATCCAGCAACCTGAGGGGTTCGTTGTTCCTGGAAAGGAGGACCATGTATGTCGTTTGAAGAAATCTCTCTACGGCTTGAAGCAATCACCAAGACAATGGTATAAGAGGTTTGATTCTTTCATGGTTGGACATGGATACTCCAGAAGTAGCTATGATAATTGTGTTTATTTTCAAAAGACATCTGATAGGTCATTTATGTACTTGTTGTTATATGTTGATGACATGTTGATTGCTGCAAGAGATAAATTTTTAGGTAACAAGTTAAAGACTCAGCTTAGTAGTGAATTTGATATGAAGGACTAAGGTCCTGCCAAGAAAATTTTAGGAATGGAGATCAATAGAGACCGTCAAGCTGGAAAACTCTTTCTATCACAAAAGAAGTATGTTCTTCAGATGCTTGACAAATTTGGAATGCGAGATTGCAAAGCTGTTAATACTCCAATTGCCACCCACTTCAAGTTGTCATCAGATCAGTGTCTAAAATCAGACGAGGACAAAAGGCGCATGTCGCATGTCCCGTATTCAAATGCAATTGGAAGTCTCATGTATGTTATGGCATGTACTAGACCTGATTTAGCTTATGCTGTTAGCATTGTTAGCAGGTTCATGCATAATCCAGGCAAGGCACACTGGGAAGTCGTTAAATGGATACTTCGTTATCTGAAAGGGTCTCTAGATCTTGGTTTGGTATTTGATCAACATAGAGTCGATCCCGAAGGAGCAGTTGGCTATGTTGATGCTGACTATAGTGGTGATTTAGATCGGAGAAGGTCACTTTCAACCTACATTTTTACCCTATGTGGGTCTGCTATCAATTGGTATTCTTCACTTCAAGCCATTACGGTTTTGTCCACCACTGAAGCAGAATATATTGCTGCTACAAAAGGTATGAAAGAGGCTATATGGCTTCGAGGCTTGGTAAGTGAACTTGGTCTTCAACAAGATGTTCTTGTTATATTTTGTGATAGTCAAAGTGTTGTCCACTTAACCAGGAACAGTAAGTATCACTTAAGGACCAAGCACATTGAAATCAAACACCATTTTATCCGAGACATTGTTGATACGGGAGATATAATTGTAAAAAATTCATACGGCCGAAAATCTTGCAAACATGTTGACCAAGCCACTTCCACCGGCTAAGTTCGATCATTGCCTGAACTTAGCTGGTATTATCCATACTTAATCAAGGCTTCATGGCGAGAGTGTTCTAGTCAAAGGCAAGTAAAGGTGGAGATTTGTGGGTTATGACTCACCTTTGACCGTTTTCTTGGCATAATTGGGAGGTTACTTGCCACACTTAATTGCAATCAAAGGGAGGTTACTCACCACAATTAAATTGTAATCAAATGGAGGTTTCTTACTACAATTAATTGTCATCAAAGGGAGGTTAATTACCATTAATTGTATTTATTATTGTTGTCTCCTAGAACCACTATATATAGTGGCTTCCTTCAAGCAATGAAACACACAACAAACAGCAACACACACTTGCTTCCTCTCTTTTTTCTTATACTCTATATTTCTTCTCTTGGGTGTAAGTGTTTAACTCATATAGAGAGAATTTGTTTTGGGGCTATTTATCTATTAGACTGAGAGGAATTCATTGTACTCCCAGTACCATTATAGTGGAAGTTTTGGCTCTCTCGTCGGTGGTTTTTTTACCTCTATTTAAAAGGGTTTTCCACCTAAAAATTTCTGGTATCATTCTCACTTTATTTGTTACTTTAATTTCTCATAATCTTTGATTGAAATTATAACACTTCCGCACACGATATCCCTACAAATACAAGAAAAAATCTAGCTAAAAAATCTTATAAAATGATAAAGTTATCCCACTGAAAAATGAGAAATAAAATAAATCATTCACATGTTAAAAATTATTCAAATTCTTAGCTGAAGGCTTGTGTATTAACACATCGGTTACAATCATCATTTTACTATATATTTGCACTAATCAATTTAATAATAATTTAACCTTATTAGTTGTTATACACAAAAACAATTAGTTGTTATATTTATTAAATTAAATATTATTTTATAAATTAAATAAATTATTATATTTAAATTCTTTTTTATTATTGATAAATAATTTTTAAATTAGCATATAATTAATTATTAGTTATTTAGATTTTAAAATTAGTAGCTAAAATATTGGTATTTAATTAGATATAATTTATAAATGATTTATCAATAATAGAAACTAATTTATATATCAATAATTTTTTAGTCTTTAAAATAGTATCAAATTTAGTCAATATAGCAAATAATTATTTTTGGTCCCTAAAATTAATATTTTTTTAATGATTTTCTGGTAATGTGAAGACAACAATAGTCTGAGTCTCTTTAAAGGAGGTGTTGTTATAGAAACTTTTAGAATAAGATAAGTTTTAAAAAATTATTGAGACATTCATTATATGTTTAAAAGCACCTAAAACAAAACAATATATTTTCCTAGAAGACTCTACTAAAATAGTAGTTGTTGTGATCAATTATCCCTAAGATTGTCATTTAATTATAAGAATATAGTGCAAAAAAAAGTAGAAATCATATAATCTTTACTCCAAATGTGATCATAACGGTGTATTTAACTATCAAGTCAATATTTCCAATTTTTGTTTTTTGCATATCTTATACATAAAACATCAGGTGTTTACTTCCCACACATTTTCTAACAACTTATGGGATCAATACACAATTATGAATACATGAAATTAGTTGAATATTGTTTGACAATAATTCGGTCCAAGCCTTTAATTGGACTAAAGAAAACATTTCAATTGCATCAATTATGGCATTATTAAACACTACATTGTTCATTTGCCTCCAAATCTCCCAAATTACTACAATCCACATATCGCCTCAAACCTTATTTGCATAATTTGTAATCCAATGTAACCTAAATTGTTGGAAATGTGACTTTAGACTAGAATTTTGTACTATTAACTCATTCATCCACTTGTAACACTTAATACAAATTAGCCATGCTACCTTACATGCAAAGAACACATTGGAAGTAGTTTCTTGTCCCTCCCCACAAATCACACACAAATCACTAGCTATTGTTATTCCCCCTCTATATAACTTGTCTTTTGTGGCCACTTTATTTTGTAGAACTTTCCAAGCCAATATTTGTTTTGATAGAAGTGTCTTAACTTTCCAAAAGAATTCAAACATGGTAGGTAATGTTAGATACTAATTTAGAAACTAATTTAATATTTTTTTACTAATAATAGAAACTACTTTAGATATCAATAATTTTTTAGTTTATAAAATTGTATCTAATTTAATAAATATAATAATTATTTTTACAAGGTTGAATATCCTTTACACAAGGTCTTGCTTCAGCTCCACGTTTTCCTTCTTCTCGGTCAGTCAGTGCTTGGCTTTGGTCACACGTCTTCGATCCAGAGTAGAGGTACGTGCAACGAGTACTCCAACGCTCAAGTAAGATATATATATATATATATATATATATATATATATGGTTAAATTAAGTTATATGTTGGGGATCATAAATTAATTACCTTTCAACCAATGGGTGTTTATCTATTTATAGTTTTTGTCATGAACCCCTATCTATAAGGAGTTTGGTATAGGTCCATGTAGACTCGTGTTATCCTAATCATGGTGAATGATTAAATTCCTTATAATCACTAATTGTTATGGCGGATTTACTTTGGTTAGACTGAGAGGTTTCTTGTGTTATAATAAGTTGTGTTGTCGATATGTCACAAAATCATTGACACAGATTCGATCACCCAGTAGTATAATTATTAATTATTTATTGTTTGTAAAAATAGTTATTATTTAGTAATTTTGTTATAGTAATAATTATAAATTATATGTAAATAAAGTAACTTAATGGTTGAATCCAATAAAAAAAGAATAAGACACGATTACGTGAAACTCCAATCTCGTGTGCACAATAAAGTAACTGCTTCTAAAGATCAAAACTTATCATTGGACAGAGGGACTTATCGAACACACTTAAATGAACTCGGCATGAACATTCTTCGAGTTGCACTTTGCAAAAACTTTCCTTAGATAGAAGGGAGTAGGCAATTCAGCCAAAGGACTTCAGATTTTCTTAACTTGTTACTGCTTTTTAGTATATTATGGATTAGAAAAAACAACTCAACCCATCGCTGTATAACTATGAATATTGCACTTAACGAAAGAGAAAAGTCTTGACATTTTTTTGGGTCAACGAGACAAATTTGACAATAATGAAGTAGCACAGCTACCACTCGTGTTTTCCTTCTCTTTTTCTGGCCTTTGGCCAAAACCTTCATTTATGCATGTGATTTTAACAAACGTAAAGTTTGACATGATCACCCCATTTTAAAATTCAAAATGGATTCAAGTCGTGGCTAAGCGAAACAAAAATTAAAAAACAGACTTTTATATCATTGCAATACAAAATTCACCACTCTCCCATGTAATCTGTGTTTTGAAACTATGTAAAATACGTCATCATGCAAAGAAAATTATTAAAAAATTACTTTATAGTAACCGCAGGAGTAGAAAATCTGCATACCAAAAACTAGTTGTTAAGAGAAACAACCTTAATTTATTCGATAAAAAGTGAAAATGCGATTGAACAATTGACCAAGCTTTTGGTAAAAGTAGAAATTGAATAAAGTCGTCAATATTATAGGCCTTACGAAATTTCCTTCCATATATACTAGTCAAGTTACATAAAAAGGAAGCCTGTAAGAAAGGGTACCATGGAAAAAAAAAAAAGGTGATTAATTAGCAAAATACCAAGTAAGCCAGAGAATCAAATTTTGAATTTTAACACTTTTCACTTTTAAGCAATTAAGACAAAATCACATGAATTAAACGCTTAAAATATATACGTCTAGTAGTAGTACGTATACTAGATAGAAATAGATTATTGGTAAAAGCAAAACCAAGTAAGAGTAGTTAGGTAGCTTGAATAAACGTTCCCATTTCATCCTTGTGGTTGGTTTAACCATTGAACTAAAGCCACCTCTTGTAGTTGGAATCCAAACGTGGCACAAGGGCAATTCCCATCACAAACACCCTATTGACCACATAGCCTCTCCTTCTCCAATCTTCAACATTTTCACTTCATTTGTCAACCACACACTTAATCTCTCCATCGTGTGCTAATACTATAATACTTGGTAACTCGTAAGTCACATACCTCTCCACGTCACATTATGTTTTTGTTCTCGCACTTACCTTTTTTTACACATTTGTACATCATCTTCACTAAACTAACACACAACACCACCAAAACATACCCATCATAATTTATTCTCTTTCCTATCTCCAACCCACGTTCACAAAACTCTAATACGTCACCAATCAAGGAGGAAGAATCGCGAGTGCATTACCTTACATTACATTAGACTACAATTTACAATATTTTGACCTTCACAGCCACGTCACCACCCTATCTTTTCTAGGAAAATGACCCTAAAACCTTGAAAGCAAAGCCACACCAACACACCAACTATGTTTATACTTGTAATGGAGTTTGATGAGCGAAAGAAACACGTAGTAATAATAATAATTATTATTATTAGTAGATTAAAAAGGCAAAAAGGAAAGCAGGGAAAAAAAAAAGGAAAAGGGAAACACGTGTCGAAAGGTGGAAGCAACCACCGCACGAACTTTTTGTGCTGCTTTGTGCTATCGTTTTCTATGTTACCGGTTGTAACAAAAGTCCAGCCTAACTCTCTCAATCTCTCTCTCACGTGGACACGTGCCCGCACGTGGACGCCCTTCCCGCACCCTCTCCTTTCGCCATTGCCGACGTGGTTTAAACTCGCGCGTGAAAAATGATTTTGCACTGTCTTTTAAAACACTGCTCTCATCTCAGACCACTGTCACACAGTAGTGGATACTGCCTACACAACTCCGCTTCTAGAACACTCAACATGCAACACTATCACTCACACGTGTCACTCAATCAAATCAGATTCATGATATCTTTTTTTATTATTATTTAAATAAAGCTGTTTTTTTTAATTGCTTGATTGAAAAAATTCTCTTACATTTGGGGTATCAATCTAATTTAGGTTTTTAACCTTCATGGGAATGGCTCAATCCCATGTGGACTTTTCTCTCTTTTTCCATTAACCTTGAATGAAAAGCAGGGATTTTTATTTAGGTTTTTTTTTTTTTACGGCTACATGCAATGAACCTACCGAACGACCACGACCGTATCGGAACCGATAAGGTCGACTGTCTGGATGCCTTATTGTTTGAGACACGTGGTGAAGTCCAAGAGGTGAGTAACTCAAGTGGGCCCCGCTCTCCAACAGTAAGACAAAGATAACCGTACTTATCTTACCCCATGTGATGCTATAAATATCGACCAATGTCTACCGGTTTCGGAGAAATAAAAAAGAAGAAAAAAGGAAAGAGAAAACAAAACATCTTCCCCTGCTACTTCATCATCACCGGTTCTGTTTGCTGTGTTTTCTTCTCCTCAGACGATTGAATTGCTTGCAAAAATGGGAGTTCCAGAGAAAGACCCTCTTGCCCAGCTGAGTCTACCTCCTGGTTTTCGATTCTACCCCACCGACGAGGAGCTTCTCGTTCAGTATCTCTGCCGCAAGGTCGCCGGCCACCATTTCTCTCTCCCAATCATTGCTGAAATTGATTTGTACAAGTTCGACCCATGGGTTCTTCCAAGTAACTACTACAATTTCCTTTTCTTCTTTATTGATTTCTCTCTTGTAAATGTTAATTAGTTGGTTGTTCTGTGCTGAATTGACACGACTTGTTAATTTCTCAGGCAAGGCGATTTTCGGGGAGAAAGAGTGGTACTTTTTCAGCCCTCGAGACAGGAAGTACCCAAACGGGTCTCGACCCAACAGAGTAGCCGGGTCGGGTTATTGGAAAGCCACCGGAACCGACAAGATCATCACCACCGAAGGTAGAAAAGTGGGCATAAAAAAAGCCCTGGTTTTTTACGTTGGCAAAGCTCCGAAAGGCACCAAAACCAATTGGATCATGCACGAGTATCGGCTTCTTGATTCTTCCCGAAAGACCACTGGTACCAAGGTACATACAGACAGACACATACAAACAAACACGCATATATTATAAATAATTAAGTTTACTTTCGTTTTTGGTTAAGATAATATAGAGGATTATGTTTAAGCATGTTATTAGTTAATGGTAATTGTTGTACACCATTAATTAATTGGAGCGTTTAATTGATGGTGCAGCTGGATGATTGGGTTCTGTGTCGTATATACAAGAAGAACTCGAGTGCACAGAAGGCGGTGCAAAACGGCGTCGTTTCGAGCAGGGAACACACCCAATACAGCAACGGTTCCTCGTCGTCGTCATCGTCCCATCTGGACGACGTTCTGGAATCGCTGCCAACGATCGACGAACGGTGTTTCATGATGCCACGTGCTCACACGGTGCAGCAACAGCATGAGGAGAAGGTGAACATTGAGAACCTGGGTGCGGGTGGGTTGGTGGATTGGGCGAACCCTGCGGTTCTGAATCCGGTGGGTGATTTCGTTTCGGGGAATAATCAAGTGGTGCAGGAGCATACTCAGGGGATGGTGAACTACAGCGGGTGCAATGACCTTTATGTTCCAACCTTCTGCCACGTGGAGTCTGCGCTTCCGCAAAAGATGGAGGAAGAGGTGCAAAGCGGCGTGAGAAACCAAAACAGTAATAACTCGTGGTTTCTTCAGAACGATTTTACGCAGGGGTTTCAGAACTCGGTGGACACGTGTGGGTTTAAGTTCCCGGTTCAGCCGGTGGGATTCGGGTTCAGGCATTGAAATGTAGCGGGTTACGGAAAAAGAAATAATGTTTATTTTGTGTAAATAGGTGGGGATTGTTTGGGGTAACTGGTTGGGTTTTAGGTTCCTTTTTAGAAAAGGTGAAAATTTTGGTCTTCATTTTCGGCTAAAGATGGAGGTACAGGCGTTGAATGAATCGATGATCGAGATGAAGCAATGATGGAATGGAACCATTTAATTTATTAGGACGTAGTAGTTTTGGGCCACACAAAGCTTACTCACCCACATGAATCACATTTTGTACTTAAATCACTTCAAATACTTCCAATGTTAGGTTTCATTGATTTCGATCTTCCCATCTCATTCTTAGCTCTTATATTATTGCATTTTTAAAATATGGTGCTCGTGTAAAATGACTCACCCTTCATTTGGGAAGGTAGGCGCATGGTCATTACGAGAGAGAAAGTGATAAGGTTCGCATATACTTGAGTTTTTTCTTTCTTTCTTTCTCTTATCTGTATTTTGACGATTTCAGCAGAGAATATAGAAAATGGATTTTCAAGAGGGAAAAGTAATCCACCAAACAAAATAGAGACGGATCTAATTAAGAAAACTTCATTCCGCAGGACCAAGATGACGTTTTCACCAACAAATAAAATTTGACTGCACAATTGTTGAAACATTAGAACAAAATCTTATCTGTTTTCACGGATGGAGATTTTTCCAAACAGAGGAAATTCAACAACAAAATATTTTTTTAATTCTTATCAATGGAAATTACTAACAGGGACTATTAAGATGAATGAATAAGTAAGATGAATAAATTGTTGATGAAAATATGAGTTAAGTAATGATAAGGAAGTTATCTAATTTAATGTTAATGTTTACAGAATAGGGAAAACTTTGAAGAAGAATCTATTAGCTAGAAAATTATGGAAAGTGATCTTATTCAAATATTTGTAGTGAAATTGTTATATGAAGACCTGAAGACTTGGTGTTTGCTTTCAGGAAAGATTTTTCGCGAGTAAAGATAGGTAAGAAAAGTTCAAAAATTAATTAAATGCAAAAAATATGGCCAATTTTTTTTTTGGTATATATGGACAACCTTAAATTTGTATACAACCACATTACAACTCCCAATACTATTATTTTAATACTTTTTTATATCATTTAATTACAAATTTACCTTTTACTATATAAACTTATTTCTAAATCTATCACATCAAGGTTGTATACAACTACAAGAGTTGTCAACCTATCATTTTTCTTTTTTCTTTTACGTTTTTTGGTATAGTTGCGAAAGTGTCTTCATAATTGATTATGATTATAAATACATATTTTATTATTATTATTATTATTATTATTATTATATATGTAAACTATTATATTAAATATATATAATATTTTTATATTACTAATTTAATAATATTTATATTATAACACAAATAAATAAATAAATATAATTATATAATATAATATAAATATTAATAAACATATAAAATGAAAATTATATTTAATAATAAAATTAAATAATAGTAATAATAATAAAATTATTAATTATTAATTAATTATAAAAATATTATTTATTATTTAGTTAAAATTAATTTATAATAATATTAATTAAGTAATTATTATATATATATATATTATAATAATTTTTAAAATTTATTATATTTATCAATTCATTTACAAATTTTCCTAAATTTTTCTTTCACTTTTTACTCTATTTGCCTTAATCCAAACAAACTCATTTTCTTTACGCTTTCTGATATGAATCCAAATAGGAATGATAATAAAATTGAGAATTTAGGGTTACAAAACAGAATAAAATTCAAAACAGTAACAATACAAACCTGGATAAAGGAAGGCGCCACAAACAAAGTTTGATAAGCCTAAGGATGATCGCCACAAGAATTGGTGGATTCTTGATAAGATCGCAAGATACAGGTAAAAACCCTAACAGAGAAACACTCTAAAATTGTCAAAATATTCGTCCCCTATTATGAGTTTTAACAGTGTATAAATTACAAAGGTCTTTTCTTGTTTGTAAGAAAATAAGACGATACTACAATCCTTATATTTCAAGAATGATCATTTGTTCCAACGGTTAGTTTGATACTCTGTATTTGGTTCTAAATTCAAATCCTAACTCCAAATAAAATAATAATATTATTTTATTTTAATATTCCAATCTTGCTATGTGGCCATTGGGCTTGGATGTCCGCATGATGAGATGGTTGTGTGAAAATTTTTAATTTTCTTAAAACATGTAAAATATAAATTTACAAATTTATTCTAATTTTTTTAAATTAAATAATAAAATATATGAAGTATTTTTTTGTGTAGATTTAGGTTAATTAAAATTTTATAACTTATTTTTTTACCATTAAAAAAATACAAATTAGTTAACACTTTCAAAACATGAGAAATTATCATAAAAATAATAGTATCTAAATATATACAAATTTATCATATTTAAATCAAACTAAAAAATATAATTTATTTTCTTGTTGTATTTTAATTGTTTGTAGTTAAAAAATTATTTTTGATATAGGAATTGAATTTGAAAAAAATACAAATTATGTAAATTTTCCAATTATGTTTCAATTAAGAAAAAAGTTTAATATTTTAAATTTTTAGTTGAAAAATTATTAAATATATATTCAAATAATAACACATGATTTTTTTTTAAAAAAATAAGTTAATTAAAATTTTATAAATTATTTTTAGTACATGTTAAAATTATAATATTATTAATCAATATTTCAATAAAAATATATAAATTACCTAATTATAAAATTTTACTAAAAATAATGTAATAATAATAAATAATATTTAAATATTAATAATTAAACAAATAAATAAAAATTTATTTTTATATTTAATTATATAATTAATTATATAAAAAATTATATTATAATATATAATTAATTATATATATAACTAAATCGATTATATGTTATATTTATAATCAATTATGTTATATGTATGATACATTATATAACATAATTGATTATATAATTTGTTATTTTAATTTTAAATTATATTATTTGCATTTATATGTTAATTTTATATAAACTTTACATATAATTATTTTATTAATATTTTTATGTTTCGATATCGTTAATATAGTTTTAAATCAGTCAAGGTAAATTATAATTTATATATCTCTTTCTATTTCATTCAATTAAAATAATTTTAAAAATAAAACTGTAATGAAATATTGACGACAATACATTGAATAGGGGAATGAATTTAACAATTATCTCTAGTATACTAAAGATAAAATGTGTCTGGAAACATTTTATAATTTTTCGTGGTTTTCTGCTTGATTCTTTATATAACAAGGGATCTTTATTTCATTGTTTTCATTTATACGCACACTTGTTCTTTTGTGTATATCACCTGAAGTAAACGAAGGGAACTCTCATTTTTCAATCATTGCATACCGTATATACCTTGAACCAAACCGAACATAAAAAAATGATATATACATTTAATGTAAAATTTTAAACAAAAATTAAAAAATAGTAATGGTTGATAACTGTTCAAATAAGTTTTAATAATAGGAATTAAGAGTGATCATTTTTTATTTGTATTAAAAAACAATACAACACATAAAATTGGGAAAATGACATTAAAAAATTACTATTGGTATTCTTAGTCATTAAATTTACTTCTTGTGTAATATCTTCCTTTCATTTGGTTTCTCTTTTTTTTTTTTCTTTTTTCATTTCACTCTTTCATTTAGTTGTTTATTTCTTTAAATATTGAAGCTTTAACCAAATTGTTTTACATTTGTTTTTACTTTCGTTTTGTTTGTTTATTTTTAACGCTTTTCAAAAGCTTTAGTATTAATTTGTTTGCAAATTCAATTATTTGAATTGTATAAGTTTCATTTGAGTTCTATGTAGGATTTTAAATAAAAAATTGTAGTGATTGACAACTGTTTAAGGAAGCATCTGTAGTAGAAATAAAAAATAATTCATTTTTAATTTTATTGAGAAACAATATAATACTTAGAATTAGAAAAATGACAAAAAAACAGGGAATGATATTGTTAGTCACTAAAATTTACTTTTCTCTGTAATATTCTCCTTTTCCTATGGTCACTCTCATTTTGTTTTTCAATTTCTTGGCATCTAGCTTTAACTAATTGGTTTTATGTTTGTATTTACTTTCGTTTTGTTTGTTTACTTTTTTTAACGCTGTTCAAATGCTTTCAGTATTGATTTTATACAATTCAGTTATTTGAATTGTACAACTCTCATTATGTTATTTTAATTCAATTTACTTTTCTTATGATATATTTTTAAATAAATATATAGATAAATACTATTTTAATAAGAACTTGAAGTTGAAGTAGATTTAATTATATTTGCTATCAAAATCATCACACTTGATTTAATCATAAATAATGCATGAAATTTATATAACAATAATCATAAAAAAATCAGTCATGTTTTCTTTAAATTATTGTTGAAAATTGAATGTTTTCATATAATTTATAAATTTTTTATAGTTGAGATATGTATTTGTGTATAAAATTAGAGTTTTTATAAAAATATAATAAAAATTGTATTTTTTTAGCTTATATTTTATTTGATTAATTGTAGGAATATTTTTTAATTTGGTTTTGATTTTATAAGCTTGAATGAAGACATTATACTGTGAAGAGTAGAAGAAACTAAGTTTATAGAGCAAAAATATACAAAACATACAATATATTGTCTAGTTTTCATTGAAACCAAATCCATTTGTTAAACTTCAAAATTCGATAAATAGATATTAGTTGAAGAAGATAGGAGATACACGACTTAGATAACAATTAGATTAGACACTTAGACATGATAGTAAAGTAGTATAGTTTTGTTTTCTATTTTTTTAGAACACTTTTTTGTTTCGAGTTCTATAAAAGTTTTTTATTTTTCTCTTTTGTTTTCTCTTGTGATTCTTCTTCTCTATACTCTTTTACATCGTGCACATTATCATTCATGTTGAATTTAGTTTTGAAAATAGGTAATGGAAAATAAAAAATCATGTATGAGGATAATTTGTGTTAGTGTTTTCTTCTTCAAAATATTTTTGGAACTCTATTTTTTATTGAAAGTAGTTTTCTGAGATCATACAAATCGATTGATTGTGTTTTCTTCAGTAATAAGGATTCAAGACTTAGGTCTCTTGTAAATTGAAGTTTAAAATTACTAATCATTTTAGATTTTAAATTAGTCTTTACATTAACTGTAGAGATTAACTTAAAATCTAAAGTAGTTGATAACTAAAATCTTGATAGCCAATAGTAGATAGCAATTTAGAAACTAATATATAAATTTTTATTAATAATACAAACTACTTTATATATCAATAATTTTTTAGTTTATAAAATAATATCTAAATTAATTAAGTAATTAATTATTTTAGTTTTTAATTAATTTATTTTAATAATTTTTTTTGTAGTGTATATGTATTTTTTATATAATAAGTTTTTTTTTATCTCTTCATAAATTTTAGTTTTTAATTAATTAATTTTAATAATTTTTTTTGTAGTGTATATGTATTTTTTATATAATAAGTTTTTTTTTATCTCTTCATATATAATAATAATATTAGAGAGTATTTAAATAGTTTATTAACACCGAAAAAAGTGACATATAGCTTTTCTTACAAACACTTTCTGAATTAAAACTCTTGTGTTTTAAATTTATTTCAACGGATGTTTTATAAGAAAAACTATTATTTGATAATTTGATTTATAAAAACTCATATGCTATATATTATTATAGATCATTAACATCGAAACTAGGCTAACATAAAAGACAAATGATTTGAAACAAACTTATTAAATGAATATTTAATCAAACCATTTACTTAAATACACACTTTTTTTAATACATGTTTTTTTAGTTTATTTTTTAAAAAATAATTAAAAATAAATATTAAAAAATAGTGTAGAATAAATACACACATTTTAGATAAGCATTATTTTTACAGGTCATAAACTGTGCCAATTCTTTTATCCAGAATCGAGAATATTAAGAAGAAAAAAAAGTAAAGAAAAAAATAATTATTCACTTTCAGAAGTGTGTTGTTCCAATCCAAGAGTGTGAGAAAGGGATATATAAACCAGGTGCGAACTGGGAGGAATAAGCATCTTATCCTCTTAACCATAAATATATGTAATTTACTATTTATTTTGATGCTGATAAAAAAAACTATTTATTTTCACACTCAATTTGTTCATTTTTTTTTCTTCTACACAATAAGAAAGCAAACACAAGAAAGGTAAATTCCATTTTTTTGGGAGAAAACAAGAGAGATTTGGGGGAAAAAGAATTATATATTACTTTTTTATAAAAGTTAATAAAATATATACTGATTATATATAAACATTAAATTTTAATATATATATTTAACATTTATAATTTATTTATTAATTATTGGTATTAATTTTCATATTATAATAAAATAAATAAATAATAATAAATTAATTTTAATTATTAATATGTATTTTATTAATATTTAATTAAATATAAATTCTAAACTATATTTATAAATTCTTATAGTAATTTATTAAACTTGTATACATCTTAAAAATATTTAAAAATCTTTCACAACTTCAAATCACTTTTAAATTTAAATAAATATTTTTCCAAAATTTATTTTAATATATCTCAATTCAAATAACTTCACTTTATATCTTCTAAAATAACTTCAAATTAACTGAAGATATCCTCTAGTAAGGTGGAATGTGACTTAACGGTCAAACACATAAGAAAGAGTCAAAGGTAGAAGCAGTGGGAAGTACATAAGATAAGATAAGTATGACATTTCTTTTGTACTAGGTTTAGTGAAGCAATAGGTGAATCTTGACCCACTTTCAAATCAATCTTTGAAATTGCTACTCCATTTCTTCATCATCATTATCATTTTCGAACATTCCTTGCTTTCTTTTTATTGTGCCAGGTGTATTATCGATACTATTTTCATGTTCTTTGCATATTTTCTTATTCAGAATTATTCAATCATAAATATGTTCACCTTCTGCAACAAATTATAACTCAAAAAAATATATTTTTTCTTGTTAAAATGTATATTTCATTCAAACAGATTAAATCTTTTGAAATTATTATACAACATCACAACTGTAAATTAACATTTTGTAATATTTTTCTTTCTTATTTTACCACTCAAAATAATGTCTTCTCATTTTAATTAATATATTCAAATAAATAGTTTGTTTTTTAATTATTACATTTTACTCTATACTATTTTGATATTTATTTAATGAACTTTACAAGAAATTTAAAGTAATAACTGTTTTAAATGCAATTTGTACGCATTTGATTTACATAAATTTTTGTCAAAGTTTTTTAGGAATATAGTTTCTTGTATTTCTCTCATATGCATCTGTCTCCTAAAAGATAATCTTATCCCAAGAATAGTTTGACAAAAGTTAAAATAAAAATAATAATAATAATAATAATTATTATTATTATTATTATTAAGAATATTGATTATCGCACAGGGAGCTTGGTAGAAAGAAAGTGGTGGAAATTGCTTTTGTTTCAGTGAAAACAATATTTGCATTCTAAGTACAATCATCTATCATAATGAAGAATTCTTTTTATGTATATAAATTATTTTCTTATTTCATCCCTAATGATACTTTTAAATTATAATAATTAAAATGAATAATACCGATAAAAAAAATAAAAATAAAATATAATCAAGAAAATCATTAAAGACAAACCAATTTTAAAAATTAAAAATAATTAATTGTTATAATGACTAAATTAGAGATCATTTTAAAGACTAAAAAATGTATTAGTTTCTAAATTAGTTTTTATTATTGATAAATAGTTTCTAAATTGGTATTTAATTAACTATTAACTATTTAGATTCTAAATTTGATAGCAAAAACTTTGGTGACTAATAAGATACAAATTTAGAAATTATTTATGAATAATAGAAACTAATTTAGAAACCAATAATTTTTTTAAGTCTTTAAAATGGTCTCTAATATAATTTAGTCACTATAGCAATCAATTATTTCGTCTATAAAATTGATTTTTATTTAATGATTTTCTTGTATTAAATAGTATTAATGAAATTAAAATGAAAAAAAAGTGAAAATTAAAGATATTCACATTCCGCGTATATTCAAGTTAGAGCGTAAGTTTTTAAAATATTTAATTTAATATAATTAATTTTTTTATTATAACATATATGGTCTACAATAAATAATATATTTAATTATTCTATTTTAGATGATAAAATATATATTTGTTTTTATAAAAAATTATAAAACAACATAGTAAAAAAGACTTATGTTATCTTGATAGTCTTAAAAATTTAGATTTAAACATAATTTAATGTATAAAATCAATTTACAAAATAAGATTGTTTCTCTTATTTATATATTATACGTTAATCTTATATCAACATACGTATCTGCTTCCATATTTTTTATTTTTATTATTATGTATATTTATATTCATTTAAATAAAATATAGATTCATGTGTATGAGAGACACATAGATCATGAGAAACATGTTATAGAGTTTCAAGAAATTTGAGGAAGAAAAGTGATAAAGTGAGAAAGAACGAAGAGAGAGAATGGTGATAAAATCCTAAAAATTCAAATTGAAAAAATATTATGTGAAAATTGAAGAAATGAAAATATATTTTAAAAAATTAAATTAAAAAAAAATTATTCTACATTCTGATAACGATTTTATGTTGTAGAAAAAATAAAAAATAACGTAATATCCTTAATATAGTAATAAAATTAGATATTAATAAGGATAAAATAGGAAAAGAATTGATAACAGTTAAGGAGAAAAATCCCCTTTATATATAGCTATAAATAACAAAAATAAAATATATAAATAAAATATATTTTATTTATTTATTTTACAGATCCAATCTAAAATATGATTCAAAGCTTAATTATTGATTGTTGGGAAATTATTTTAACAATTATTATCAGAGCCGTCAATTAATTCCTTATAGGATTATTATTACATAATCGAAAATATTTAATATTGAAAAATTCAGTTTAAAAATATCCAGTGCTGAAAATGTAATATGAATGGGTATGGAATAAAAGGTTAGATTCGAGATCCAGTTTGTGAGATGAAGTTTTTGTTTGACGAAAAGATGATTTGTGTGGCCCTTTGAGGTTGCTTTCTGCTTTCACTCATTCAAAACAAATATGAAACGTGCAAGTTAAATGCGTTAGAAACATTGAATTCGTGCAAACATACACACCATGAATATGCATCCTTTCAGCTTTTATTAAACTCAAGCTCAAAACCTCATTTTCCCCTCTCTTTTCTATTTCTCATCATTACGTAATATATACCTATCCATATTCATAATAGAGTTTAATCTGTATTCTAACTATCTTCACGTTTAAAACATGTTGTGTATGTGGTGGAAAGTCTCATTCTTAATGTTTTTACGATATCGACTTAAGGTAGGTCTCGATTCTTGATTGTAATATAAGTTTCGGTAAAAGATTATCTGATGTTCACGTTAGTACTTAATATTTAGTGATTTGAAATAATAAATATTATTAAACATGAATCTTGATTTGATATTGGTTAACCTATTTATAGATGTATGTTGGACCTCTGGATATATGGACCCATATTAGTATAAATGTTATGGTTAATTCATGTATTAGTCTGATGAGTACATATTCTCGACAAACCCATACTTAAAAAGTCTTCACTTGAGATTATCGAAATATGTTCAATCTTAGTAATTAAGGTACTACTCGATTGTATATTTTGAACTGTCTCGGTCATACGTAACATAATGACTAAACTATTTCGTTCTATAATGTACACATTCATTGATTATATGTTGGAAAACATTCCCAACCCTATAAATTTGAAATATTTAACTAAAGTCTAAATTCTAAACTAATGAGTAAACCATATTAGAGATAACAAGTTTTATTTAAAATTTTATGTATTTGATTTATCAGTGTAGTGTTATGCATGAAACTCGATGATTATATGACCATTTTTAATCGGTAATAATAGTGACTCTTATCTCAAAATAATAAATTAAATATTTCAAAAAATTTTCTATAATTAAGTAAATATATTCATTATTAAAGGTTAATTATTAAACAAATTTGAATCATTAGCAGAACCTTATTCGAATTTGTACTTTTAAAAGAAATATATAGATATTCAAATTAACATAATAGTCAAGATAATTTATAAATTAATTATCAAATATGATAGCCATGACTTTGGCTTGAATATGACTATGAGAAAACTAATAAAAAAAGCAAAACGGAATACTCTAGTTAAGAGATCTTCTTACTATAACAATTAAACAATAAATAGTCTTTGAGGATTAGTGTTTTGGGTTAAGTAGTAAAGAAAGTTTAATACAATTGACTGGAAAAGAGTCTAATTAATATTTAATATAAAACTCATAACATTGTAACATTTTAAAGAAATTAGTATTAGTGTATACTAACTTCAATGATACCAATCTAATTATAACCATTTCCTTTCCATTAAGGTTCACCCAAAGAAAGTAAAAAAATACGAAACATGTTAACATTTTGTATTTCATCAATACAAATAATGCCAAGTTCTAGGATTTTTAAAAGAGCAATAACGGGGTGCCAATAGTAACCAGAATATGGTAAACATTCTTAAACTCTTCTGCTAAATGTTGCCCATTACAAAGATATCCCTAGTCCAGGGAATTTCTTCCAGCACCTCCATAATTTCTTTCTGCACTCCTATAATTCTATAAATTGCAAAAATATTTTTTTGATCAATAATAGTTGGACTTTAGTGAAGTTCGTGGTGAAGTTGGTGGTGTTTCTTGGCTTGGTGGTTTGTTGCAATGGTGGTTGGTAATGGTTCGTTGGTGGTGGTAGTGGTAGTGAAAGGTGGTTGATGGTGGTGTTGGTAGCTTGTTGCGTTTCATATGTGGACTAGTTTCCATGTTTTTTTTTTCAATTCTAGATTGTGGAATTCAAATACTTTCAATATTATAGAATATAAATATAAAATTTTGGATTTTATGAACACATTAGTAGATTATCAAACAACAACAAGTATGAAACAAAAATGAAGGTGACACTCTTATAAGTAAATATAGTGTATCCCACCAAATGCAACAAATATGTCTTTGCAGTACACTCCTAAGTTTGTTGGATGGAACATTCCCCATAGACCTCTTGCAGCCAACTAATTCGTACATGTGCACCCTGACATTGACTCATCTCTAAGGTAGCATCACCTTGATCAACCCTTAACAACCCCACCAAAATATTTAAAGCTACAACAAATTTCATGGGAATGTAGGTAGGAAATCGTCCACAATGGGAGATGTAACAAAGATGAAACATCATTCAGCGTTATGGTCATCTCACCAACTGGAAAGTGAAAGTTATTGGCGTCCCGATGCCACCTCTCCATAAAGGCTGAAATTAGTCTCTTGTCCATCTCATTACTTATGTTGTACATCAACAACAATCACGAATTAAGCACAAAAGGATCAATTTGAGCATGAGGATACTCAAATTTGATTAATTTCCTCCTATGGGAGACTAACTATAATTCTCCACGATCCTAACAAAGACATTTGTGTTTGCAACTATAAGATAATGTCATTATCAATAATACAACAATTTAACTAATTAGTTTTTCATTCTTACCTCTGTTGGAGATCTTGAAGATTCTACTCAATTTTTATATTTGATGAAGAAAATAATCTTGAATAAGTGTGAGTATGGATATTGTAATACGAAGTGCATTTTGTAGTCTTAGTTAAGATAGAATTGCTGAAGTGTCTTTTGCATCTTGATCTAACTTCATATCCCATAGTCATGATGATCGCAAGCACAAGTGATTTTAAAAAGCTGGTTTTAAAACTATCACAATTTTATTAATCTGTTAAAGCATTTTATTAATCGGTTAAAGCTTTTACAAACTATTTTTTTTCTGAACTGCATTTGTTTTTCAATCTATTCTTTTATGAAACAATTGATTTAAATTTTTCTGAATCAAAAGTAGTTTTGTTTTCAAAAATCAGTTTGCTTTTCAAAAATTAGTTTTGTTCCCACATTTTGTTTTCAACTTCTAAAAAGTTAGTTATGTTTCCACCAAGTGTATTTTCAAAATAAAATATGTTTTCTCAACTTTTTTTAACAACTTTTGAAACAATTTTGGAAAATCTTTTATGTTTTAAGTCCTATAAAAGGATAGCTGTATTTTAGTACAAATCATCCTTTGCAATGCAATTTGCTTATTGCTTTCAAAGAGTTTTTTAGAGGTTCTAAATAGAGTTTAGTTTTTGGAAAGTTTTTCTAAAAAACTTTTGAAGTTCTTGTGCTATCATTTTCACATTGGCTTGAGATTAGAAGTTTCATCAAGGTTCTGCAGTTGTGAAGATTCGGTTTGAGTCTTTAAGTTTGCATACAAAGTATATTATTTCCTTAAATCTTTTTCTTTGTAAATTAATATGCTTCTAGATAGAGTTTCTTGAAGTAGGAATTTGCTAAAATAGTGTTTCATCTTGTATCTTTGGTTCTTGAAGGGTTCAAGAACTGATTTTTTTGTAATCTTTTGTAAAAGATTGTTGTGAATTAGTGGAATCCATCTTACTGTGAAATGGAACTGGATGTAGCTCAATATTGAGTGAACCATTATAAATCCTTGTGTGCTATTCTTTTCTCATAATCATTGATTTTAAAAACCGGTAAACTGCAAAACTGATATAAATTGAATCTGATGTTTTATTATAGTATTAATCTTTGCCATATTCTGTTGTCAAAATCCTGAAAAGAAATTAACCAAACTTAAAAATTGCAAGGTGCCTTTGATCTTTGACTGTTTCATACTAAAATCAAGCTATCAATAAGCAATCTAAAATTAGAACAATTTTAATCTCACCATATCTAATCTGGTTTTAAAATAGGTTTTGTGAAAGTGTTTTACTGGTTTATAAACAGATAATTACAGACAATTTTGAATCTTGCTTGAAAAATTAAACTTTAAGTTTTCTATCAAGTCATAGTGTTGGAATCTAAATTTAAAAAGAAAACTATTTTTACAATTCTTACATTGTGACGCTTTCTGAAAAATTCCATTTAAATCTCTTAAAGATCAACTTCAAGATTTCAAATGGTTAAAATTGATTTTGTCTAAGTGAAGTTACTGCGAAATTACAATCTGTTTGTAATTACACTCTGGTTAAGAGATTTGAATATGTTGTTTCTTGAAACAGTTTGTTCTTTACTGTCAACATTGCTTAAAGTTTGTCTTAGCGAAAATTATCCTAAGTACAATCCCCCTCCCCTGCTCTTGAACTTAGACTCCCATAAATTCAACAACCTCACCCTCCCATAGCCTCACAACGACATGATTCGTGGAACTTACTAGGAGAGAAAGGTTTGAAGGTCCTCCAAGGAATCCTTCATGCATATCATGTTGGGTCTTCCTGTGCATCCATCATATTAACACCAGTATGATCACGTGCTTGTTGATGATCTCCTCTACCGACTGATGTCACACCTATGCATTACCTCTCGTCCTAGTCATAACTCAATCCACAACATCATCCTTACATTAGTAAAAACCAAAATGTAATATAAATTTTAAGACATACTTACATCATGCTAGACGATCCAATCCAAAAGGTATTTCTGGATCCATAAGTAGTTTCAATGAGTAGAAAAGAAATTTTTGAAGGTTCATGAAAAAAAATCAACCATAGTTCATCACTAAAACCCTAAAACAAACATTGATTTTCATATAGGCTCGTCATTTTACCATAACACCATGAAAAAGGTCAACAAAAATATGTTATAGCTTTAATTTAAAGAAAATTCTTTCTGAACCTCCATATATTTCTCCTCCATCCTTATTAGCATAAAAGTTTCGATTTTATTCTTTTTGGATTATACATTTCAAAAATCATTTTTTCTCTAAGAAACAATTTTTATATTACATAATTTGAAAAACAAATTTTAAAAAAAATCTTATAAATTGAAGAATTTGAAAGTCATTTTTAACTTATGGATTGAAATTGTTCCATCTGAAAGCCTTTTATAAAATAGAAGTTATCTTCTAAATTCTATAATCTCAAAGTTAAAAATAACTTTTGTGCAATCTAAAAGTCTTTTTAAGAAAAAATATTTTGATTGTGTAATCCAAAAACTAAAAGTAACTTTTATATTATTTTAAATTGTGAAATTCATAAGTCTTTTTTAAAGAAAAAGTAGGGATGGCAAAGCGGGGCGGGCCATGCGGGTCGGCCCGCGGCCTGCTGTTAAAAAACGCGGGGCAGGCTGATCTTTTCAACCCGCTAACCCGCATTAGCCCACGGCCCGCTCTTATGCGGGGCGTGTCGGGAATTCTAGCCCGCAATAACTTTGCGGAGCGGACCAACCCGACCAACATTTTTGCGGGCCAAGCGCGGGGCGGGTCAATGCGGGGCAGGCTGACCCGCTTTGCCACCTCTAAGAAAAAGTTCATTCAAATTATAAAATCTGAAAGTTAAAATCGATTTTTATATTATATAATTTTAAATTTTTAAATGACTTTTGGACTATGAAATGTACAAATCAAAAATAATTTTCGGATGGTATAATTTAATTTTTTTTAATTGCACAATTTTTTTTTTAAATTACACAAATTAAAATGATATTTTTGAGATGTCGGAAAAATGTGAAGGACGATTAGGCCTTAATTTCATAATGCACCAGAAACTGAAAAGCATATTAAAGCTAGTGGCCCAAGTCACCCATATATATTATGCTTCTACAAACCCTTCAATATTTTACCGTAACACATCTCAAATTTATGAACAACTCTTCGTGTCTATTCATCCTTCTAAGTAGGGATGGCAAAGGGGGCGGGCCGTGCGGGTCGGCCCACGGTCCGCAGGTAAAAAACGCGGGGCGGGATGACCTTTTCAACCCGCAAACCCGCATTAGCCCGCAACCCGCGCGAGCCAGTAGCGGGGCGGGGCGGGCTGGCCCGCAAACCCGCAAGAAAAAAATATTGGCACTTAGTAGCAGCTGGGCAACCTAAATTGGGTCATGCCAATTAAATCGATTTCAAACACGATAAAGGAGCAAGACACCAGTCAGAGAAGGAGAAGTAAGCAGAGTGTATTTTAGAAGTTACCCATGACCAAGCTTTCAATTGAGCCAAAAGTTATCTTATTTTTATTGTATTATTTTTATGAAAAATTAATTAATTAATTGTCATTGTTTTAATATATGTAGATGACGGGGAAGATTATAATTATGAAAAAATGGATGAAGGTTCTACTAGGTGACATCCAATGTTATTGAAATGGAAGAATGTCAATAATGTTTATATTTAATGTTTTTGAATTAATGTTTATGTTTAATGTTTTGGAATTAGGTATTTTTAATGTTTTGGAAGTGGAAGAATAGTGATATTTGATATTTATCTTAATGTTTTGATGTTTGACTATATTTGAAAAGGAAGGAAAAAAAAATTAGATTTGATAATAACAAATATATAGGTTTAATTTGACAATTTTTTAATAAAAAAATATAAAAAAATAAATATTTAATTTTAAAAAAAAGAACGCGGGCTGGCCCGCAAACCTGCGGGCCAGTTCTTATGCGGGGCGGGTCGAGAATTCTAGCCCGCAATAACTTTGTGGGGTGGGCCAACCCGTCCCGCATTTTTGCGGGTCAAGCGCAGGGCGGGCTGGTCCGCTTTGCCATCCCTACTTCTAAGCTTTCCCCAGCGCTTAATCCCGCGCCAAATGGTACTTTTGTTTTTTATTCCATTTTTTTAATACATTTACATTTTTTTACAGAAAGGAAAAGTAAATGTTGTTATATTTGAAAAAAAAAAACTTTCTAAACAATTTTTTCCAAATGTTTTTGAGTTGTTCTCAGGTTAAACTATAATAATAATTCTGAGACTTAAACGCCCGTGTGAAATAAACGAATTTTAGTTTTGGTCTCAACAGTTTTTTAATATTTTTATTAGTCCTAAAATAAATGCGAAAGATCGAAAATAGTAATTTCAATTTATGGAGGGAGAATAAAACAATATTTTATAGTGAATAAAATGAAAAAAATTATTATTTTAGAAGGGTTAAAAAATAATTTCAAATTTTACAAGAATGAAAAACTGAAAAAGTTATAGAAATAAAAAAAATCGTTCATTTTCCAGTAACTAAGAAACATATTTAAGTTTAACTTTAAAATTAGATCATTTCTAGAACCCACAACACCATTTTCAAAGAAATGAATGGTACATGTTTTGAAATTGTTTCTATTGCAACAGCAACTACAGATTCTACAGAAGCAGTAGAATATATACGATGATATAATTGAAGATCGCATGCATCTTCACGTTTGAAGAAAAAGATAAGGTGATTATGTGATTAAAAAAAACAGTTTCCCATGATAGATCTGTAGCAGTAAAAAATGAGTAACATCATGGAAATAAACTTCTTAAAAGCTTTGAAGAAACCTATGTGCGTTAATATTATGAGAAATAAAGAAATGAATTGGTCAAAATGAACCTAATATATATATATATATATATATATATATATATATATATATATCCATATATACATGATGAAATGATGAGTTTATTTACCAAAAAATGGATGTAGGAAGTTAACCTAGTGCGTGTGAGTAATGAGAAGCTATATAGACGGTAGCAGCTAGGTATATCCAATAAGGTTAAGGATGTGATTTAAAAGCAGAGCAGGCATATTATACATGCATATAAAATATATTTAAGGAGCTAGAGACCCTAATCTTGGTAATTAATAGAGAGGAAGAAAAGGAAAAAAGTTTGAATGCAAATACAGAAAAAATAAGATGACATTGTTCTGAGTTCACATGATAATTTTGATGGTTAAGACATAGTAGCTTAATTTGTGGCCATGTTTGGTTGTGTTTCCTGTTTATAGATTTGTCTTGTTCCAGAAAATGGCAAGTGATCGGCATTTGCAAACAATGTGAGCAAAATTTGACTTAAAAACAGCTACCAGTGAAAGCAACCCTTAAACAATTGCATTTTCTCTCACATTCTATATAAAGGGTAGGCAGAACCATGCCCTAATGCACCCTTGATTGCCTTTCTCAAGCTCTACTTGGTGAGTCACCACTCACCCTTTGTTCTTCTGTTCAACTGTATCTTTCGGATATGAAAGCGAAATGCAATTCAAATTTTCATGCCATGGAATTAATAATTATGTGGTACCAAATTAATAATAGTGGGATTCCATGTTTTATTTGAATGGAGAAAAAATGTTGTTATCTAAATCACCCCGTACTAAAGGGGAGTCAAAAAGGATTATCAAAAGATTAAAGATGATGTGATCACGTATAAAGAATGTAATTAAATCAATGGTTATTATTTCATGCTATTTGCTTTGGCCACGTGTGTTTTACACTTGGTCGTCATTCAACCTAGATAAATTCAGAAACTCATGATCATCATCTACATGCACAAGAAAATAAGAGAGTGGTGCTTCTGATTTTTCAATTTGATCTCTTTTTCAAGTGGTAATCTATAATGCATGAAAGGAGCACACATGAAGCATTTATTACGAAAAGAAAAGAAAATATGCAAGTTTGTAGAGGGAAAGTTAATAGGAAAAATAAGAATGCGTTTTTGTTTGTAAGTGTATTTTAGAATAGATTACATTCTTTAATATTTTACATTTCGATATCCTATTACCCTTTTATGCGTACAAGCATCATTTTGGGGCCTTTTATCTTCAACTCCACGTGCACAACAAATCCCACTTCAACTTTTTAATACGGAAAATTATTAAATTTAATATCAATTCACTTTTTTTTCATCCTCACACTATTACTATTTTTATTTAATATTCTTTTTTTAATTTCACTTCTTCTATGCAGACAATTTCAGGTGCAAAGATCACAAATTAATTAACGCTGTTTTCTTTAATCTTTTCCTTTCTTTCACCCACTTCTACCTTAGTCTTAGTGCAATTCTACGTTTGTTTCTGGAAAGAGATTGAACAAAATAAAATAAATCACTTGCTTGATAAAGAGAAAAGAACAGAAAAAACCATAATAAAAAACTTCACAAGATTTTTTGTACCGATCGACCATCGAATGGGAGTGCTTGATTTTATTCCTTTTCTTCTTCTTTTGGTTCTCTTTTTTTTATTCAACACAGGAATATACCGTGCCAAAAGACTGCAACTTCTTATTCTATCTTGCAAATTTATGATGATATAAACAGATTCTTTTGTAAAATGTAATTCTTTTATAAATTAAAATATATTTTTATTAAAAATATTTTTTTCTTAAATAATTAACACAACATAAATTTGTAACTACCCATTAAATTCAAATAAAATAACATTTTGTGATCACTACCAAAAAAAAATATCTTTCAACGGCACCAAAATCATTCCCTATGATTTAAAGATCAATCGCTAACTTGATTTGCGATCAAAATAGCGACCAAACACAGGTGATAGTAAAAATCTTAGTCACAAACCATTAAGCAACCACTTTTTTTGTCGATTGCGATTTTATTATCGAAAAAACTGGTCGTGTTATTGTAGTCGTTGAGGGTTGGTCACCCCAATTTAGCAACAAAAAATTAATAACAAATTCGGCCGCTAAATCAAGGGTAAATTTCTTATCTAGCACCATTTACACTTTTATTTCCCTCTCTAGCACCCTTTTGTTTTTATTTCTCTATCTAGCACCCTTTTGTTTTCATTTCCCTATCTAGCACCCTTTTATTTTTTATTTCCCTATCTAACATCATTTCAAAAATAAATAATAAATTTAAAAAAAAATGATAATCTTAATTTTGAATGCATTAAAAAATAAATATTTTTAATGTTTAAAATAATTAGAAATATAATTAATGAATAAATAAATGAGTTTTTACAAAATAAAAATAAAAAAGTAATAAATTTGAAATGTTTAATTTAAAATTGTTTTTTTTTAGAATGAAGAAAATAAAAAATTAAACTTTTTATTATTATTGATGATGTAATCATGTTAATTTCAAGTAAAACATACAGGACATAATTATAAAAAAACCAAAGTCAATTAGTATTAATTAACAGTGGACACACAAATAATATTGAAGTGTTTACCTTAAATGCAAAATCCTAAAAAAAACTAATGCAAATGTTACACTTAATGCTTAAAAATGAGAAGAAAAAGAATGCAAAAATAAATAAGTCTAGAAAATAAAAACAACAACAATAAAATAAAAACAAAAAACAGAAATAAATAAAGAATGACAAAAAAAAACTAAAAACATAAAAGATATAAAATAAAGGCAAAACAAAATAAAATAAAGATAAAAGATATAAAAAAATCCAAATAAGATAAATATAAGGCGATACTAAATAAGTATATGTTGATCATAAAAAGGAAAATAAATGAAAGATGATCATTCATTTAATATTTTCTTCAATGGTATATTAAATAGTTTGTGCGAAATAAAACATAATTAATGACGAGAAGTGCACAATCTAATAATGTTACGACATGTTCTTTATGTGTGTCCTGGTGTTTGATAATATGAACATTTTTTGTTCGATCATGTTGTTCTCTTATGTCCATATCAGTCCTTATTCAACTTGTTTTTTTTATAATTACGTCTTGTATTTTTACTCGAAATTAACATAATTACATCATCAATAATAATAAAAATAAATACTAACTTATGTTCATAGATTCAACTTTTATGTTGTTGTAAAGTTTAATTTTTTATTTTCTTCATTTAAAAAAAAAAATTAAAACTAAACATTTTAAAATTATTACTTTTTTATTTTGTAAAAACTCATTTCTTTATTCATTAATTATATTTTTATCTATTTTAAACATTAAAAATATCAAAAAAATAATAATTTATTATTTATTTATTTATTTTTGAAATGGTGCTAGATAGGGAAATAAAAAATAAAAGGGTGTTAGATAGGAAAATAAAAAATAAAAGGTGCTAGATAGGGAAATAAAAACAAAATGGTGCTATATGAGGAAATAAAAGTGTAAATGGTGTTAGATAGGGAATTTACCCCTAAATCAGTCTCTAATGGAGTTAAATTTAATAATCAAAATTAAAAAAATTTTAATGACTAATTTGAGACTATTATTATTAATATTAATAATGTGTTAGAGAGAATCGAACTCAAGTGCTATGAGTAGACATAAAACCTATAACCACTAACTAAAGAATCATTGTAATCATATTATGACTATTATTACTATTACTAATTATAATTATTCTTATTATGTTTATTATTATAATTAGTATATATTTATTATAATTATAATTATTATATTAATATTATTAATTTTATTATTATTAAAATTAATATTATTACTATATTAATAATAATCGAAACAATAATCATATTAATAAATATAAAAATAAAAGTAAATTAATTATAATTATAATAATAAAATATTTATAATTTGCTCACTAATTTATAGTGATATATTTGTATTTATTAATCAATTTGATTTTAGTCACTAAATCAGTGTAAATTAGTGTCAATTTAATCTCGGTACTAAATTAGTGTTAACAACATAAATCAAATATAATTGCTGCTTTGTATTAATTTAACGATCGAAATCAAATCAATCGCTACTTTTTAGTGATACATTTATATTTAGATTCCAATTTGATATCAGTTGCTAAATCAATGTAAATTAGTGATGAAAACCACGTTAAATTGTGATTTTTAGGAATTTAACAACCAAAACAAATCAATCGCTAATTTATTGTGGTAGATTTGAATTTAACAATCAATTTGATTTCGGTTGAAGTTAAAAATATTTTTTTAAATAGTTACTTAATACATTATAATGAAAATATTATAATAAAAAATATTAACATTTTAATGATAAATGTGGATTATATCACAACAACAAGTAGCTTATATAATAGGCACGGTATCTTTATTGTTTTGTAACTAGAACTCGGGTGAATTTTTTTGGTGCAAGTTCAGGAGAGATGGAACAAACTGAGAAACGATTTCATTTTGTGTAAATATGTTATTCTTTAATTTTAATTTTTTATATGGATTAAAATATTTCAATTTATTTAATTGTATTATTGTGGATAAAAAAAAAATTATAATTGACATAGGAGTGATGATTAAACTAACAGTTATGGTGAAAATGAAAATGATGAAGTGATGTAGGTTGGTTATGGGAAAGGCACAAGTTCCATGTTTTAGGTCATTGAGATATTAGAGGATTTATATTAGGTAGGTGAAGAAGAGATTAAAGTAAGCAATTTCATAGTTTTATAAATTTGTTTAGCATCTCATTGCTTAATTTATTCCTTTTGACAACGATGGTAAACATGATTTGATAAATGAAGAGTTGTTTTGATTGATTTCCCCGTTGTTAAAGGTGTGTTTTTTCTGATTTAGAGAGTCTGAGAAAGAACTTTGGCCTGCCACAGAATGATGTTTAAGATGCCAAACTTATGGGTTATCTTAGAAAGATGGATAGAAGCGCAAGCCAACCGAATGAAAAGGTCCCAATCACATGTGAAAGGGTCATGCAATAGAGCTTCTCTTCAAATCAGTTACAATGAAGGATGGTATTAGGCATTATTTGGTGCCATTCTCCAAAGATGCTTCTCTCATACTCTTTATTGCTATCCAAAACAACCAATCACCAACAAAAGGAGTAAATAAAAAGGTTATGTAAGTGAAAGTCACTGAATTAAGTCATCACAAATAGTAAAGTAACGTGCTCAAGGTACCTTGCAATTAAGGGGTGACCCTTATAAATATATTTTCAATGCAAGAGAGGGAAATGTCATAAAAAACATAACAAGTATATATGCTTACTATATATCACATTTTTCTTTTGTACTTTATTTTTTTTCCTTGTTAATGCACGAGCTAGCTCCATAATTTCTCTACTTACCTTCTCCTACATGATTGAAAAACTTCCATGTGTTATCTCTTAATATAGGTAAAATGGTTGAGGGGCATCTACAATATTTAACCATACGAATGAAGCATTAATGAAAGATGGGGATGGCACACATATAATGACATAAATCTACTATCTATTCTAATAAGTTCGTACGTGTTAGGTGAATTTATTACATCTTATTATTCACTCCATGAACCGTATCCAATAGTTATGTATCCGTGACTATCTAAGTGCCACTAGGAGAAAACTCAAGTAAAGTTACAAAAAATAAATAAATGAATGTTATGGGAAATAAAAGGAGAAGAGGAAAATGCAGTTCCTATCTAGGGTTCACACACAATGTTTTTACCCTTTTTTCTGTTTTATGCACCCATAAAATAAAGGAGAGGTTGCGTTTACCACAAGAGATGGATAATGATTGATACATGATACACATGTAACATGCTATATTGTTATGGACTGCATGCATGCTTATGTAATTCACATGCATAACAACTATACAAACCATGATATATATATATATATATATGTTAAATTCATAGTTAATTAAGTAATTCAAAAATCTTTTACTCCTTTCATTTTTTGGTGTATTAACTATGGATAACACCTATTGCTATAAGGGTAAAACAACTAGTTTTTTTTAATTCAAACACTTGCTTCAAAAAATCTACCTATATATTTCCTAAACAAATATAAAATTGAATATATATATATATATATGTGGGAGATGCTGGTTTATTTTTGTAAAATTAGGCAGTAATTTAAATTGGAGGAGGAAAACTCTATAAAATTGAAGAAGGAGTTTAAACTATTTTCTAATTTTTGTAAGCTATAATGTGTTTTGTTTAGTCAAACTTGAATATTTTGTTTAATGTTATTATTATCTTTTGGATAAAAAAAAATAACATTGTTGTTATTGAGATTATTTTTAATGGTTAAGAGTTTGTCTAATATATAAAAAATAGACTATAATGCAATCCCTACATACTAATTAATAAAGTAAAATTTTTGGTATAGAAGTTGATACATATATACACACATTGACAGATAAGTTTGTAAGCATGTTTGTTCTAAGATAATTTTTGAAAGGAATACATTATGGGCTTATAATTATGATTTTTTGAAAGTACATTATTATGTGAAGGTTCCTTTCTACTTGGAGATGCATTTGGGGATAACATGGACATAGACGTGCTCCAACATACATACAGCAAACACTCGTTACTATTCTTTTCACCAATTGAAGACAAAGAGTAGTGGAAATTAATGTTTATAACCACCATAATAAACCTTCCTCTTTATTCCAAACTTCTACACCCATGTTAATAAAAATTATCACTCTCTGGAAGTTTTACTGTGGCTGAGGAGGATATTCCAGAAAAGAAAGGTGATAAAAAGTAAAGATCTTTTGGGTAAGAATATATACTTCATAAGAAAGAGTGAAAGTTTTGTGGGTGACCAAAATAACCTAAATGGATAAACAAAGTGGGAAATAAGATCTGATACATGCCGGAGAATCTTTCATGAACATATCTCTCAGCTACAACATTCAAATGGTATCAAGTCAATCGTCAACATCATCTTAAGCTTTTTCTTCTCGACTTCAAATAAATACTTCCTTCCTTTTACTTTTTTTCAAACATCAATAACATATGCCTTTTCTCTACTTAATTACTATTTTTCCATCATTTACTTCAATTAAAGATTATAATATAAATTTATTTGCTAATGTAATATTAAATTACTCTATTCTATTAACATTACTTGAATTATTTTCTATCCAATAATTGAATTATTGCGTCATCATTTGCAAATATTTAATACTATTTGTTGGAGATATATATCTCTTATTTGATGTTGACGTGTAAGGGAAATCCATATCATATAATTAAGCTTTAATGTTTTGACATTTATGGACTAGTTATTTGAAAGAAAAAATATATAAAACAGAAATTATTTTTCTGATAAATTAAATAATTATAATTATAATTTAACTTTAATCTATATTTTTTTTTGAATTTCTTATTAAAAAACTTACATTTTATTCTCTTATCATATGTTTCTCTGCCCACAACTTGTTTATGAGGTGAAATGTGAATGCTGCGTAGAACAGAAAAAGTTAGATGGCTTTACGGCTATAAGGATCTGTCACACACATGCATGTACATGTTTCTTTTGAAAAATTTAAAATCTCTTTTTCTAACAGTTATAGAAAATTTCCTAAAAAATTATACTTTTTGCATTCATTTCCTACCAAATACATCAATTACCTAAATCTCAAAAAACTTCAAGAGTATACCAACAAAAAATAGTATAATAAAAAGAAGTAAGATATTTGTTCCAAATCATTCTCGCCTTTTTTTTTCAAATTTGTGTTCAACACAATTTGTATGTATTTGTATGTGTGAGTAGTTTTTTTTTTTTTTAAATAAAATAAAATATATTTTGTATAAAAAGTATTCTTCAATAAATGATTAAGAGAGTCTCTTTTACTGGTTTAATAAGTTTTTTTTTGTTATTATGTTTATTTATATAATTTTGATAAACTTTTTTTATTGTTGAACCGAAATTAACGTAAGTACTACAATTAATACTGTATTATATAGTTTTTAGTACAATTTAATATATGTTAATATATTTTAACTTTTAACACATTTTCTTTTATAGGTAGTCATCGATATCACAGGTGTCTAAGAACCGTCTAAATGTAATGGTATACAATTTTTTCAATATTTATTAATCAGTGAGTATATATTGATGGCATTTTCATGTGTTCTTCTTGAATCAAAGTAGAAAATAAGGTGCGGAAACAATGGGTGAGATGATCAAGACCCTCCTAGGAGTTGTGTTGGCCTTGTAGGTGCATGATGAGTATGGTGTTTGAGTGGTTCGGCCAGCTCAAGGGAGAAGGTGAAAGGATTGAAGTTTAGAGCCTAGATTTCTAGGAGAAGGTGAAAGGATTGAAGTTTAGAGCCTAGATTTCTAGGAGAAGTAAAGCTTGTGCACAAAAATGGCAGCATAACCTTACTCAATTAAACTTGAAAATACAAGGTGTAGGCTCCTCCTTTTATAGGCTAAGGAGGACCATAATGCAACCCTAATGCTAGCCAAATGAAACGTAAATGTGAAGCACATGGGTGCACATGGCACATGGGTGCACATGGGGAGGGGTGTGTCTAGTTTTTATGCTCACCCCCTCCATGGTCTTTCTAGAATGTTTCACACAAATATGCTTTCTACACTACTCTAATTACTAAGCACCCCTAATGGGCCTTTATGTAACAATTACAAAGGTCTTCTCTTCCCAAAACCGTAGCTTTGACCCATGTGTATGTGAAGCTAGACGGTCTAGAAGGAATCCTCATCATGGCCTAGACGCTCCTTATGTAGCCGCTCCTCATCATGGCCTAGACGCTCCTCTTCATGGGCTAGACGCTCCTTTTTGAGTCTAGACGCTCCTCATTATAGGCTAGACCGTCTAGTCTTGGAGGCTTGGCTTTCATCGTGTGGTGAGCTTGGGCCCTCCTCCATCATCCCCTCCCTCTTGGAAAGGATTTGTCCTCAAATCCAAAGCTTTTGCTTTTGAGGGGGCTTGTTGTGGCTGGATGGTGTGCATCATCTCCTCCTTCGGGAAAAGATCTATCCTCAGATTTGCTAACTTGATCTCGGATAGCAGCCTCTTGCTTCGTCAAGGTGTGTCCTCCCGGATCAAATATCAACCTATGAGAATCTTGAAACAAAGCAAAGGAGTTAGAATGAGTATTTGGAGAACAATTAATTGTGTGAAGTTGCCATCTTTGTTTTTCTCTTGTTTTGGTCAACTTCTCACAATGCTTCCCTTTTGATGGTTGTAGGTGCCTTCTAATCCTCTTATGTTTTCTAAAATTTCCAAAAGTAGTTACTTTTTCCTTAGGCATAATCCCTTTAGGAAAAGGTGACAACTTTAAAAAGGCAAGAGGACTGTGTTCACATACAACTTCAAATGGAGAGATATGAGTAGTTTTGTGGACTACTCCATTGTATGCATGCATAAAAGGAAAAGGATTCTTATCCCAAGAATTGTGGGTGTCCCTCATGATTTCGTGAAACATAGAAGGGAGAGCTATGTTTTCAAATTTTGGAGCTCTATCCCTTATTTTTGAAAATAAATCATGGAGGCTTGTCACTTTTCTTAAGAAGAGTTTATCCACTTCCATGAAGAAAGAATCAAGACCTTTTGTCGTCCTAGGAAGCTCTAATTTGAAATGTGTGTCTTCCCATGGATCTTTTGTAAAAGGTGAATGAGTATAGAGTTCATGAGACATCGCCTTAGATGTATTTTTAAAACACGGAATGTATCTAGGGTAATGTCTTTGAACATCTTTTCTCATGGGTGACAATAATTTTCCTTTTAAAAGCTCTAGAGTTTTATCAACTCTAATTTGACCCATGAGTTCTCCTTGATGAAGAATTTCTCTTTTATGTGTGAAGGTAGTCTCGTTGATACAACCTTTGTTCATGGAAATTTCAATTTGTTGCAAAGGTTGTCTCCATAAGACATGACAAGTTTCTTTAGGCACTGCTTCACATAAAAAATTGTCTTTGTAGATGCCTATAGATGACTTGACCTTCACTTGGTGATATCTTGGCATGTATGTAAAATAATCTACTATATTTTTATCTATGCAAGCCTTTTTTAAGGATTCTTCTTTTTTTTCTAGACTTGCAAGTGTTCCTTTACAAAAGGTAAGGCTAGGTTGTTCAACAAGAGGTATATTTTCAAATGTATTTTCAACTTTTCCTTCTTGTTGAATGACCTTGTGGGAAGGAACACTCTTCTCCCACGCCTTTTGTTTCCCAAGGGTTTTCTCTTGCTTTTCTATTTTTACATTTTCTTCACTCTCACTAGCTTCTTTTTCTTGGCTACTATTCTCATCTTTGTCCCTTAAGATCAAAGATCTTTCATTGAAACATTGAGATGCTAATTGATCATTGCCAAGGTATTCTAAACATGGAATTTCTCTAGCTTGAGTGTGAGAGATATGCTTGGTTAGGTTTTCTTGTCTCTCTTTCCTAGCTCTCCTAGGGAATTGTTGATGATATTCATTTTTCCTAAGACTTTCTTCCCCAAGATAATCATGATGTTTAGAGCTAGATGCATGAGAATGTAATTTTTTTGAAAATTGAGACTTCTCATTCTTTGCTTTAGTCAAAACATTAAGTTTAGTCTCACTCTCCAATTGTCTATAAGCAATTGATTGCACAGTTTGTGAAACTTCTTTCAAAAGAGTTTTTAAAGATTTTAATTCACTTCCAATAGACTTTGTAGAATGAGAAGAAGAAGGCATGGCTAAAGCTTTGTGTATACAAATATTTTACCTTGAGAAAACTTAGGAAAGTCAAAGAAGGTAGTTTTCCAGGTAAGGGAGGTGAGTCACAAAGGACTACTTAAATACCAAGCCTTTGCCTTAGCCAAAAACTATCCCTCAATGTCTTCACACAAAACTTTCTCTTAGTAAACCACTTAGAACACAATTAAGTTGAGAAATCAAATTTTCAATGAAAGAAAACAATGCAAGCTACTAATCAACAAAGCTAGTCGGTTTAACACAAACTTAAAAAAATAACCATGCAAAGCGTCACTAACTAAGCAAAAGAAAAGGCAATTACAAACAATTAACAATTGCTAATTAAGAATTCTATACTAGTCGGCCCTAGGTGAGGCTTCTTGGACACTTTGAGCCCTTGAAGACACACTCACCGTCTAAAAACGTAATTAAGAGGTAATTAACAATAAACCGAGTTGCAAAGGAAATAAGAGAACTCCCTTTGTTGATCCTCTTTTTGGGTTAGTGCACTTCCTTGTTGTCTTTGCTTGTTGATCTTCCAAGTGTTTGTAGTGTTTGTTTCAAGAAAGCTTGTTTCGGCTTTGGCTTTGTCTCCTCCTTAGAATGTTGGCTTTAATTCTCCAATTTCCAGCACCTATTCACAAGGGCTAAACCTTAAACCAAGTCAAATTCCATGCACATAAGCACCAAGGGAGAAATTAAATTCCAGCACCCAAAAAGAGAGGTCAAGGAACAAAAGCAAGAAACAAATTTAATTGAAAGAAAACAGTACCACCAAAAGGATTTATAATATGACAACTTAGAAAGAGATTCAAGAAATTAAAGCAAACAATTAAAGGTACTCAATAAAAGGTTGGCACACAAAAGAATTCCTAAAGAGAAGCACTAGATTAGATGACCAAATAAAAAAAACAGCACCACTAGAAAATGTTGTGGGCCAGAAAACGTGTTTGTTCCCCGATTTATGCTGAGCTGTAATTGTAAAATTTGTTTCTGAAATTTGGATGCAAGAAAATTCAGGATCTTATCTAAATTTTGGCTTTGGAATCACCTAAAACGCATGCACCATTTTTTTTTAATAATTTTTGCAAATTTGGTGTGCAGTTAGGCCAGCTGGAGCGCTCAAGATTTGCACTCTGATTTTGTAAGATTTATCATTTTTTTTCTGTTGCTTCTTTTGACCTCATTCTTTTTTTTGTCTTTTCTATAACAGTTTAAACTTGCATTTTCCAGAAAATCAGAATTTTCCTATGGGTGGAAATATTTTTTTAAAACAAAACAGCCCAGAACAGAGAGATGATACAGGGGAAATCTGGAAAACTGGAAGAAAACAGCAAGGTAACCAAAATTAACACAATGGAAATGTAAGAAAGGAAATTGTGTAAGAACTAAGACACAATTATGAACTCAAACTAAAAATAAAAAGCACCAAAGGATCAAAATAACAGCAGATTAAAGCAATATAAAGAGACCCAAAAACAAGAAACAATCAAGCCAAAAAATAGGACTACTAAGAATTGTTGACAAATATGGATTCACATGACTTGACACAACATTTATAGATTCAGAAAATAAAGACTCAAAGCATAAAATGAAGCAAAATTAAGAAAGCAATAAGGACTCAAATTCCTAAAAGAAAACAGCCACACAATGGTGTAAGGAATCCTATCACAAGCTGCACAGAATTTGTTCAAGATCAATTGAACAATTGTGCTTTGGTTGGATCTTCCATAAGCACACCAAGAACAATTTAAAATATAAAAACAGCAAGACAAGTAAGGAATTGAAATGACAAAGATGAAATAAAGAAGAACTGAAATTAAAAGACCAAGCTACTCATCTTGAAGAACCAAAAGCTCATGATACCAAATGATGGCATTTTCATGTGTTCTTCTTGAATCAAAGTAGAAAATAAGGTGCGGAAGCAATGGGTGAGATGATCAAGACCCTCCTAGGAGTTGTGTTGGCCTTGTAGGTGCATGATGAGTATGGTGTTTGAGTGGTTCAGCCAGCTCAAGGGAGAAGGTGAAAGGATTGAAGTTTAGAGCCTAGATTTCTAGGAGAAGTAAAGCTTGTGCACAAAAATGGCAGCATAACCTTACTCAATTAAACTTGAAAATACAAGGTGTAGGCTCCTCCTTTTATAGGCTAAGGAGGACCATAATGCAACCCTAATGCTAGCCAAATGAAATGTAAATGTGAAGCACATGGGTGCACATGGCACATGGGTGCACATGGGGAGGGGTGTGTCTAGTTTTTATGCTCACCCCCTCCATGGTCTTTCTAGAATGTTTCACACAAATATGCTTTCTACACTACTCTAATTACTAAGCACCCCTAATGGGCCTTTATGTAACAATTACAAAGGTCTTCTCTTCCCAAAACCGTAGCTTTGACCCATGTGTATGTGAAGCTAGACGGTCTAGAAGGAATCCTCATCATGGCCTAGACGCTCCTTATGTAGCCGCTCCTCATCATGGCCTAGACGCTCCTCTTCATGGGCTAGACGCTCCTTTTTGAGTCTAGACGCTCCTCATTATAGGCTAGACTGTCTAGTCTTGGAGGCTTGGCTTTCATCGTGTGGTGAGCTTGGGCCCTCCTCCATCATATATAAGATTAAAAAATGTTTTATTGTTATGGGAGAATATCACCAAGCTTACTTTTTTTTTTTTTTGCTTTCTTGTTTTTGTATTTTGTTGTATAATTTTTAAAGCAGGAATAATTGCCCAAATAAAATTTCTAGACTTTTGTTTTAAAAAAATTAAAATATTTTTATAAAACTATAATCAAATAAGACCTTAATTCCGAAAAAAATGAACTATACTCCTTCTAATATTAATTACGTTGTTTTAGGTTTTATTAAAAAATTATATAAATTTTACTTTTTTCACCCCCAACAAATAATTGAAATGGGTGTTTTCTTTTAAAATATACATATATCGTTTTGAATAACCAATATCAATAATAAGTAAAATCGTTTCATCCTATAATGATTTCTATATTGCTATTTATATTATTTTTTTCGAAAAGAAATCTAGAAAATTGAAAAAAAGACAATACTAAAGATAAAAGAGGAGTGCATTAATGAGTTTTTATTAATTCACATCATAGTCTAAATCAGAGTTGTTGTGAAGAAAAAGAATGGATTATGCGGGATAATTAGACAAACACCAATGGTGAGCAAATCAAATCATGTTACCACAACAATATCCCTACTAATATATGGTCTAGATATTAAAGAGGCGAGGTAATATCATGTTACAAAATTTGTTTTCAACCACCATGAACAACACCACCTCAAAAAGAAAAAAAGAAAAGAAAAAAAGAGTATTCTTATTACTAGAAATTAAATAGTTGATATTGTAAAAATTTTAAGTTTTATAAATTAAGTTATGGATTGTAGTGAGAAAATTCAATATTATATATAAGATATTTAAGTTACATATTTATATTAAAAATATGGGTATCTATACAAGTTCTCTAAATTTGAAATTAAAAAAAAAAAGTTCTTAAGTAGTGTTTTTGTTAAACTAAAAAACATTTTTTTTAAAAGAGAGAAATATGATAAACACATATGATGATAATACTAATTGCACCATTAAAGAGGTCAAGTATTGTTATAAGTTTATGTTCTTTGGTCTTAAAAATGTTGGAACAACTTACTCATATTCATTGGATGAAGTCTTCAAAAAAAATATAGTTGGAAACATTTTTTAGGTGTATGTTAATAGTTGAAATCACGTAATATCGAGAACCATCCATAAAATTTTGAGAACATCTTTGTGGAGGTCAATAAACATAACATGTGCTTGAATCTTGTGAAATGTGTGTTCAAAATTTGAGAATAACATTTTCTAAGCTTTATGATCACCCTAAGGGAGATTAAGATGAATCCTAACAAGTGCCATGCCATTATTTCCATGTGGAATCCCCATGATATCAAAGAGTTCCAATGACTAAACAAAAAACTAACTTCCTTAGATTATTTTCTCTCAAAGTTAGTCGAGGAGCTGATGAGAAAACAAGAGAAATCGTTCTGATATTCAGTTTAGGAAAGGATATTGGTGTCACACACAAGAAAGATGAGATGGTAAGTGATAAGTCGTGATGTTGATCATCATAGGTTACCCTAATAAGATTATATTTGAGTTTTTATAACTCAAAACTCCATAAAGTTATCACAAAAGAGAAAACTCAATTTTCTTCTAAATTCATATTTTTTTTTTCATGATTCCTCTTTCCTTTCAATTTCTTCTCTTTTTATTTCTTTCTCTTTTAACTCCCTCTCTTTAATTTCTTTCTCTCTCAATTCCTTCTCTTTAATTTATGTTTCTCTTAACTCCTCTTTTATTTCTTTTTTCTCTCAACTCCTTTTTTCTTCACTAATTTTCTTTTCTACTAACTCTATGTTTTCCTTTTTCTCCATCTCTCTCTCATCACAATTACAACATGTCTTTTTCAATACCCATAAAACATTTTTTCCTTATTTACCTTTGCTCTTTCTTTTCTTTCCTTTTTTTCTCCTTGAAAATTTTCCTTTCAACTTTTAAAACAAATTCATCAACAAAAAATTGTGACATGCATTGAGTTAAGGAACACTTTTAGCACTAGTTATTGGGTTTATTAGTATCTAAGTTCAAGAGGGGGTCTGAATTGGACTTATAAATTTTTTGCAAATAAAACTGTTCAATAGATTCCATAAAGATTTTCATTCTAATTTCCCAGAATGCATAATTCACTCCACCAAACATGGGAGGTCTATTTATAGACCCACCCTCAGCAAAAGGCAATTTAAACTCAGACATATTGAAAAAAAAAAACTTGAATAAGTTCAAAGTCCTAGTTCTTAATACCAATCGTTGGGTTTATCAATGTCTAAGTTCATGGGGGAGGGGGAAGGGGTGAATTGGACTTATAAAATTTTCACAAATTGTTTTAAGAAAACATGGCAGAAAAGAACATATTGATTTAGGGAAGAACAATTTTTTTTATTTATTTAAAAGTTCTAAACACACGCAAATTAAAAACAATCCGTAATAGAGATATTAAGTGCAAACCTTAATTCTGAAAAGCAATTTTCAAAACCTTTTAAAAGTAGTTTCAAAACGATAAGGATCCTGAAAAGATTGCTTAGTTGATCTTTAACACTTGTATTACTCAGTCAAAGATTACAGATACTAAGAATGTTAAGCAAGATCAAAGCCTTATCAGAATCTTGAAAACCAAAATATGATTTAACCCAACAGTAGTTAAAACAACAGATTCAATTTTAAAACAAGAAATTCATTTTATCACAGATTACCAGATTTTAGATTTAAAGAAGTGATCAAGAAGAGATAAAGGCACATACAATTTTATACTGGTTCACTCAACAAGAGCTACATCCAGTCCCACCCTATACAAAGATGAATTTCACTAATGCAAAACAATCTTTACAAACACTTCTTGGTTCTTGAACTGTCCAAGAACAAGATTACAAGCTGAAAAACTCTATTTCAGCATCATACACACTTCTAGAAACACTATGAAGAGACAAAAATACAACCACTATTACAAAAGAAAAATATAGGAAGCAAAACACCTGAACTGCAAATACAGAAAGTTCAAAACAGGACTCTCACAGCTGCAGCACAAGATTGAACCTTGAATCTTAAACTAAAGGCACCAACACAAGAGCACTTGAAGTTTTTTAGAAAAAACTTTCAAAACTAAAACTCACTTTAAAATCTCAATGAAAGCACTTGGAAACTATATGCAAATCGTAATTGCAAGGTGTGTTTTGACCTGAGATCAACCCTTCCTTTTACAGGTTTAAGATCAAAACAGATTTACAAAAAGCAGTTAAGAACTGTTATAAAAATAACAGATTGAAGTTCCAAAGAACAATTTTTTTTTTAAATACTCATGGTGGTAACATAACTACTTTTGGATAAGTTGAAAACTGAAATGTGAACAAAATAGAATTTGAAATAAAAACTGAATTTCGAAAAGAGTCAGGCAATTTTGATCCAGTACCAAAAGAATCCATTATTTTGTCAAATAACATATTAAAATTTGTGCAGAAAACCAATTTTGAAAAACTAAAAACAAATTTTTGAAAACACTTTTTAGGAGACCCTTGTGCTTGAGCTGATTACTGTGGCAATGAGATATAAGATAGAATCACAGTGCAAAATGCTATTTAAACAAAATTCTAACCTAATAAGGACCATGAATTACAAAGTACTTAAACCTTCAAGCATATTTTCTTCATCAAACACTTCCTTATCTAAGTTGAGCAAAGTCTTCAACTATCTTCAACACTAGTAATTGCCATAAGTCTAAAAAAAATGAAAATAAAAATAAAATGAAAGTAAAATAATCTCATTAAATATCAAGAGTTGAAACTATGATACATTATCTGATGAGAAAATCGGGGAGTCGTTTTGATATTTAGTTTGGAGAAGGATATTGACGTCACGATCAATATAGATAAAAAGGTGAGTGATAAGTTATAAGGTTGATTGTCATATGTTACCTTGATAAAATAAGATTTGGGTTCTTATAATCAAAACACCATAAAGTTTTTAGAAAAGAAAAAAAATCAAATTTCTTTCAAAATTCATCTATATTTTTTCTTGATTTTTCTTTTCATTAAACTTTTTCTCTTTTATTTCTTTCTCTCTTAACTCCTTCTATTTAATTTATTTTTCTCTCAACTCTTTATTTTTAATTTCTTTTCCTCTGAACTTGGTAACAAAGCTTTGACTCTTGATATTAAGTGATTTTTTTAATTTCAATTTTATTTTATTTTAATTTTTTTGGGACGTATGGCAGGGGCTCGTGCTAAAAGTGTTTCTCAACTAATTGCATCTCACAAATTGTTTGTTGATGATTTTGTTTCACAAATAAAAAAGAAATTGAAAGGGAATTTTGAGAGAAAAATGAAAGAAAAGAAATGGAAAATGTATTAGATAAAAAGAAAATGTTTGATGAGTATTGGAAAAGACATACAATAATTGTTAACCTAGGACATCTTAAAAGACATTTGAAATTTTTTAGTAAAAGGAAATACAAAAATCACATTAAAAATGACAAAAATGAGCTTAAGAAATTATTTAGCCCAACTACTTAAACTCTTGCTCATCAATCATTTTTCTACATTATTTGGATTTGTACTTCATATGTCAAAGAGGAATTCCAAGCTAAAGAATGTCTACTACAAGAGTATTATCATGTTGCAAAAAAAATAAAATATTACATGTTCCCATATGGTAGAGTGATGAAGTCGACATTCTCCCTAAGTTGGATAGTACAAATAACTTGGACAACATCACACACTTATTCAAGAAACCTTGACTTCATCAAGTTTTGACCATGATGACATGTTCCATATGAGCTTAGCCAAACGAACATGAATGAAATTACTTATCTTGTAATATTTCCCAATTACTTATCACACATCCCATTTGTTCACACGCTTTGATTTGTATTGTTCGAATTGTAGAAGTATTTTTAGAGTACATCCAAGAGCAAGAAATGTAGTTGCTTGGGTACTTTGCACAAGGTTGGTATTATTTGTTGAACAATGTGCTTTGATGTTTCAAAATCTACTTTGAAGACTTGAAGAACCTATTGCAGTGTTTGTGTGCGTTGTTTAGTAGAGTTTGTATTCTCAATTCACATTTAGTATTGATCCAAGCTCACTTGACTCTTTATGTCCTTTGAAAGAAGTATTTTTCTAAAAATTTGTGAAATTTTTAGTCAGTTGTTTTTCAAATCAATTTATTGAAAAAAGCTGTTGTTCAGGATCGTGTGACTACAACAAGTTTTTTTATCTAGTTGATTTGTCGAAACAACTGGTTGTTTGACACTTAGTGTTTTTCAAAGGTTTTGAAAATCTTTGTTCTCTTTTTTATTTTCTATCAAGAAGAAACAATTGGCTATTTTGATAAAAGAAATGGTTGTTTTATATGAAATCCTTAACAGAAAAATAAATTCAATCATTTGTTTCTTAAAACAATATGTTGTTTTTCTTACATAATTCTGTTAAGAGTTCCAAACAGTTTTGAAATGTTTCTAACTACTTTTGATATATGATATAATAGTTTTAACCACTTTTTTGAGTCTATATAAAGATTGTTTTTTTATTTTTTCAAGTACCTAAAAGAGAGCTTATTAAAAATGTTTTCAAGAGAATTAAACCTTTGGATCATGGCTTGTGTGTGAAATAGGAACTGGGTTTTCTATCCACTTGTACTACTTCTTTATAAAGCCAAGGTGTATTCTATTTCTTTCCTTGAATATTGTAAATATGTGTAAACCAGTTTCAGAAAGGGTTTCTGGAAACTAAGATGTTGCCAAAGAGTGTTGTGTGTTCTTAAGGGGTTCAAAATCAATATTCTTGGTGTGGTTTTGGCTAAGAAGTGTTGTGTTTTCTTGAGGGGTTCAAGATCAACATTCTTAGTGTGTTTTATAATCTAGATTTGATTTCATTATGAATTCTCAGTGGTTAGATGAGGCTTGGATGTAGCTCTTGGTTAAGAGCGAACCAATATAAATATCTTTGTGTGAATCTCTCTATCCCTACTCTTATTCACTGCTTTGTAAATCGTTCTTTGTTCTCTAGTATAAACAATTTGTTGTTTCGAGAAAACAACTGGTTGATATTGTATAAAGAACTATAAAACTAAAATTTTATCTAGTTGAACAGAAAACAATTGGTTGATTTTTCAGAAATTTTCACTCTACTTCAATCTTTGTGAAAATCTTGTGAAAATTATTCAATCCCCTCTTGTGTTGGCCACACATTCTTAAATTATTGGACTACCTTAAGGCAATAATGTCAGAGCATTTTACCCTAAAGGAAGATAGTGAAAAAAAATTGGTCATATAAATTAATTACCTTGTGAATAATTGTGTAACACAACTACACCTTTTTCATTTACCATTTTGGAATATGCACATCCTTAGACCCTTTTTTATACAAACCACCTAAACAAGCAAATGACTAAGGACACAACGGACGCTTCAGAATTAGGTCAGTCATCTCAGCATACAAGACCAGGCCCCACCAAACATCAGAAGGACCTCAACAAAAGAAGAACTGGACATAGGCCAGAGCATCAAATATTCTTTCTTCTGGTCTTCTTACAAGACAAGTTTTGTAAATAATTTTGGCTCTTTTGGGGGGTCCAAATAGAAGAATAAGCTATAGTAAGGTTAAGTGACTATCATTTTCCTTATGTTGTTCTTATTTCAAAAAATTTGCAATATTTTGAAATCGACCTTGAAGAAGAATTGTTTGAGGTGGTGAAGCCATCTCATGAAGTTAATAATTGATCTCTTAGCAAAATGGGATTCATTAAGGTTGGCGGAAAATGGGTAAGTAAAGATGAAGAACAAGTTGGTCCTTCTTGTGGAAATAGAGCTGAAGCAGATGATGAAGATCAAACTGCCCCAAATACTGGATTGGATGATTAAGGCAATGAGATTCCAAGTGAACATGCTCCAGGTGAAGCCTATGGAGTTTGTCCTAGTACTGGAAATGTAGATGATTATGCTGCTTCTATGTCACCTTTTGAGAGGTTGATGATCAATCACTTGGATAATATGGCCCATGCATCAATTTATATTTTTGTTTAAGCTGTTGTACTAGTTCTTTATTCTGTTTCTAGTGTTTCTTTTTAATTTTGTTTTTGTCCATTCTCTTAGCCTATTTGTGAAGAAAAATAGGGCAAGAAATTGGGATTTATGTATTGTAATCTCTAATACTCTATGGTGCTTTAAATGGTTTAATTCTGCTATTGCTATAACTCTGCTACACATCATAGTTCTACTGCACACAACACTGATTTTTCTATCACTGGTTTGAGGGTTTTATTACTGGTTTCCTACAAATGAGTTATGCAGAAAATTGGATTCGTGTGTGCCTTGTTATCTTGTTGGTATACTTGCTTTGTATGTGTACACATTTTGTTTTGCAGGACTTTTCAAGTTCAAAAACTACAACACAAGAAAATCAGAGATTTGTCTTCATCTTGTTGAACAATATGTTTTGATGTCTCCAAATCCATGAGGAAAACTTAAAGACCTTGTTGTTTGGTGTGTGTGTGTGGTGTCTTGTAGTTTTTAACTAGTTAATTTACTCCTTAAGATGATCCAAGTTCATTTGAATCTTTATCTTTTTGAAAAGATGGGTTTTCTAAAAGGCTGTGAAATTTCAACCTGTTGAAATGTCGAATCAACCTGTTGTTTGACACTTAATGGTTTTTAAAATGGTTTGGAAAAACTTAACTTTGTTGTGGCTTTGCTGTCAAACAAAATCAACCAGTTGTTTTGATAAATCAACTAGCTGCTTTTTGTGAAAACCTTAACAAAATTCTGTTAAGTGGTTTAAACTGTTTTAAATGATTTCAACTGCTTTTGGTTTTTGATTTAACTACTTTGACCAATTGATTGAGGTCATATAAAGATTGTTTAACACTCCTTAGCATTAAATATGAAAGAGAGATTAATAAAAAACGTATTCAAGATTTAAAAGTTTTGGATAATCTTAAGTGTGTGGAATAAGATTGGGTATTGTACTTCTGAATTTTAAGCTTTGATTTACCCAGGTGTCTTCTATTCCCTTCTTCCTTGAACATTGAATTTTTATGTGTTCTTCTGTAAGTCAGTTTCAAAAGGTGTTTATGGAAACTGTGTTGTTTGCCATAGAGTGTTGTGTTCTGGAAGGGTTCAAGATCATCACTCTTGGTGTGTGTTTTTTAATCTAAGGTTGATTACATAGTGAATTCTTAGTGATTAGCTGAGGTTTAGATGTAGCTCTTGGTTAAGAGTGAACCAGTATAAACATCTTGTGTGATTCTCTCTATCCCTACACACATAAACTTTTTTAAAATTGTTTTTCAATTCTGCTGTTATAAATAATCGATTGTTTCGTGAAAACAACTGGTTGATTTTCTGGAATCAAACTTAAAACAGTTTTTTATTGGTTGAACAAAATTTTAAATTGATTAATTCTTCATAACTTTTCACTCTACCTTCTATCCTTTCGAAAATCTTTCAAAAATAATTTACCCCCCTCTTGTTTATCCTCTAATTCAAACAATTTTGAATTTCTCGCCTTAGCCCACTCACAAATCTAGCTACCTTTGACTCTTCACTTTCATGCATATTAATTTTAGTCAAAGTAACTTCTAGATCTTTAAAATATTCATCCATCGTCATCGATCTTTGATGAAGTTGTTGGAGCTTCAACAACACTTCTTTCCTATAATGAGGAACAAACCGCGCACGCATTCAAACCTTTAAATCATTCTAAAATACCACAGTTAGCCTCTAATTTAGGCAAAGGTACATTACAAGTTGATGTCATCATTGCATGGAATAATCCTCAAACTTTAGGAAGCTATTTTTTTTCCATATATAATTTTACTCATATTTGCTAATATATTATGCATGCAATATCTAATTAACATATAAACATATATTGTTTTCTCATATTTGTATCTCAAAACAAAAGATATCCCTCTTCATAGGGATTTAATATATACATAAAAAAGTTTAAAAATAAAACAAAGCAAAACATTTAATTTAAATCTATCTAATCCTTCTACTGCTCACTGAGGAGCTCTATTACCTGCAATCTCATTTGTTCTTGTGTAAAACACGATCATCACAGATAAAGAAACAAACACAAACAAATAACAAGGTAAGCTAGATAAAATTATATAGTTTCAATTTCAAAATAATCAACATCATTCATCAAGTCACATAAAAGTTCTCAACCATCTAATTTCTATTAAATCTTTGCAATTCATCTTTCATATATCACACTTCTATTGACTCATATCACATAGACACTTGACTCTACTTCCGAAAGACTCGTGCGTTGACTTAGACTCAGAGATCGACACCTGTCATACTATATCACTGTGAAATTCACACAGTTATGCGCATATATAATTTCAATATCATATCTCTCCTAGTATGACAGGGTTAACTCATATAACAGGTCTAGTTAGTTATCTTTCAAACAACTTACCCATTCATATGAACCTCCTTCGACTCTCACCATCTGAATAACTTCATCTATATGATTCCATTATCTCAGTAGAGTAAGGATATCTCCTTCTAGACGAATCCCTAATCAATGCATATCCTAAACAATCTTAACATGGTATTTTTTTTCCTGAAAATACTATGTCTTGATCTTACTTTCACAACATTGTACACTTCATTTAACACATCAATACACCATAAAATCATAACATATAATTTAACTTTCTAATAATGTAAAATAAACTATACTAAAATAATAATAATAGTAATATCCATATATGTATACAAAATTTTTGGATTGATCGGAAATATTTTAGGTTGATCTAAATGACACCAGAGAGCACCCAAAATTTTGGATTGATCGAAAATATTTTAGGTTGATCTAAATGACACCAGAGAGCACCATAAATTTTGGATTGATCGAAAATATTTTAGGTTGATCTAAATGATACCAGAGAGCACCAAAATTTTTGGGTTGATCGAAAATATTTTAGGTTGATCTAAATGACACCAGAGAGCACCATAAAATTTGGGTAGATCGAAAATATTTTAGGTTGATCTAAATGACACCAGAGATGATGTGATTCCAATAGCAAAGAAGAGAATGATTCTTGACATTCTTAGGAATCAACTTGAGTTGGACAATTGTTAGGCACTTTTTCTTAGAATTGGATCAATGTTCTAAGTCAAGAGCTCACCAAAACTAGCACCAAATCCAAACTCATATGGAAGTTCCTCATATTGTCAAATTGAACCAACAAAAAGAGGTAAAAATCAAAAGCACCAAATAGAATTGAACAAGAACTAAAATGAATCGAACAAAATGAATTAAAAGGCAAGTGAACTGAAAAGGAGTGCTGGAAACAGAAATGCACCGAACCAAAAACAGAGAAGAAGAAGAACAACTGCTGGAAACATAAAATAACCGAACCAAAACTCAAGAACACAAGCTAAACTTGAACAATTGAAAGAGAAGGAAGGAAGGAGAAAAAAATGCTCATGAAGATGGATGTAAGGTTGGATGATCACGCCACTAGAAGGATGGATGAGTGTACTGCTGCCACTTGAGGACACCATGAATCCTTCAAGATAAGACTAGAGAAGAAGGCTCAAAAGCTCTCCAATGCTCACTCAAAAATTGAGTATAGTTTCTTTAGTCTAAATTCAAATCTGAAATGTACAAGGGCAGCACCTATATTTATAGCTTAAAGGTGTTGAAATGCAAGCTAAATAAATTCAAAAACTCCCCCCAAATTCAAATGAAAATGGCGCCTAAACAAGTCATGAGGAAGGTGTGATCCCTTCTCTCACTTTGGCACCTCCTTGTTTACTCCTACACCTATCTACTAACGCATCCCCCCTAATACTCCTAACTAAGGAACTAAAGATGCTTTAACAAAAGAGGTTTCTTATGTTTTCCTCTAAACACCTTCAAACAATATTCTTTATTATTTAAAACTTGGCCTTGCCCTTCATAGGATGCACTTGGGCTTGGGCTTGGGCTTGGGCCTCTCTTTATTTTATGTCTTCTTTTAATTTTGAGAAGACTAGAAGGAAGAACTTCAAGTGTGATGGTGAATGGCCTCTTCCTTCCTCAATAAAAACCTCCTTTTCTTGATTCTCATCAAGAGAGCACCAAAAATTTTGGGTTGATCGAAAATATTTTATGTTGATCTAAATGACACCAGAGAGCACTAGAATTTTGGGTTGATCGAAAATATTTTAGGTTGATCTAAATGACACCAGAGAGCACCATAAATTACAAAGTCCATGCTATAGCTGAAAATTACTCTAAATCAACTTCAAACAACCAAAAATCAACAACATTATAATTTTATAACAGCAATCATATCAAATTTCACATTCAAATATGAGTCAATTACTAATATACTTAAAACAAACAACCATGGAAGAAAGTTTGAGACTGGTGACCACATCACCCTCACATCCAGATCTTCTAGCCTAGTGTTCTATTGGAAATTAAGGCTAGCTTCCCTTACCTGAAATTTAGTAGATATTCACTAAGAGCTCCAAAACCACCAAGAACTCAAAGGTAACTTAACCTGCACCACAGAATCCTAATAAAAAATCTAACTATATCACTAGAACCCTGAGCTAACAGAGATTGACCCTGAAGCTAAAAGGGTCACATGCAAAGCAAGGACAAAAACAACCTAACAAGTTCAAAATTTGACTCAAAGAGAAGAGCAAAAATGAACTTACTCTTTTAGAGATTCTGATCGGGCAGTCTTGCAGTACTCACTGCCAGGAGTCTGATGGTGGACTCTGATCGTCGAACTGATGAACGAGGAAGTCATAATTGTAGAGAGAAGGGAGAGGAAAGGAAAAGAACTTTCTAGAGAGATGGTGATTCTTTTTAAAATGAAACCTGAATAACTGAATTTCTATTTATATGCCCTTTTCATTTAAAAATTATTCAGGAGTCATTTAAAATATACCACTTCTACTCTAAAGTAATTTTCTAGATCCTTACATTCTCCCCAATAGGAAAAATTTTCGTCCCCGAAAATTGACTTACCAGAAAAGAGATAGGGATAGGTTTTCCTAATGGTTTCTTCTAATTCCCAAGTGGAATCACCAGATCTATCATCCCACACCACTTTCACCATACTGATGGTCTTGCCCCTAAGTTGTTTACTCTGTTGATCTTCAATCCTAACTAGTTTTGCTTGAAAAGACAAGTTATCCTTGATTTGCACATTATCCACTTCCAACATGTGACTAGGGTCTGGAATATATTTTCTTAGCTGTGATACATGAAAAGCATTGTGCAGGTCGGCTAAATGAGGAGGTAGAGCAATCTCATAAGCCACTGGACCTATCTTCCTTAAGATTTGATATGGTCCATTAAACTCAGGAGATAACTTCCTTGATCTGATAGCTCGTCCTACACCCTTGGTTGGTGTCACTCTCATGAATACATGGTCTCCAGCTGCAAACTCCAAAGGTATTCTCCTCTTATCTACATAGGATTTTTGCCTACTTTGAGAAGCTTTCATTTTATCTTGTATCTGCTTCACTTTCTCAGTGGTCTGTTGAATTAACTCTGGCCCAACCAAAACTGTTTCACCATCCTGATACAAACATAAAGGAGTTATGCACTTCCTCCCATATAGAGCTTCATATGGTGTCATCTCAGTACTGGCATGATAACTATTATTATAAGTGAACTCCACTAGAGGTAACATCTCATTCCAACTTCCCAGATGTTCCAAAATACATGTCCTTAACAGATCTTCTAAAGACCATCTGTTTGAGGATGATATGCATAGCTCATTCTCAACCTAGTTCCCAAAGATTCTTGTAGAGTTTTCCAAAACCGTGAAGTAAACCTGGGATCTTTATCCGAAACAATACTGGAAGGCACTCCATGCAATCTCACAATCTCTTTGATGTACAACTGTGCCAACTTGGCCATAGATATCCTTAAATTAAATGGAAGAAAGTGAACACTCTTTGTCAGTTGATCAACTATTACCCAGACTGCATCATGACCTCTTACTGATCTTGGTAAATGAGTAACAAATTCCATAGCAATGCTATCCCATTTCCACTCAGGAATATCCAACTGCTGTAACAAATCACCAGGTCTCTGATGCTCTACTTTTGCCTTCTGACATGTCAAGCATGTACCAACATACTGAGCTATTTCTTTCTTCATGCCTAACCACCAAAAGGACTCCTTCAAATCTTGGTACATCTTATTCATACCGGGATGTAGACTAAGATGACTCTTATGACCCTCTTCTAGGATCATTCTCTTTAGCTCTTCATTTTATGGTATGCAAATCCTGTCATTAAATCTCAAGATCTCATGTTCTCCCATCACAAAGTCCTTAACTTGATTTGTACCTAGTAACTCCACAATACGCTTCAGACTAGGATCCTCTAACTACTTTTCCTTTATTATTCCAAGGAATTCATTAGTTATAGTTAACTTACTACAACTAATATGATTAATATGGAATTTCACTCCCAAATTTAAATCCCTGAACTGCTCAATCAATTTCTGCTCTTCAATCATCATAACTAACACATGTACTGACTTTCTACTCAAAGCATCTGCCACCACATTAGCCTTCCCTAGATGATACATTAGTTGAAAATCATAATCCTTCAGAAACTCCATCCATCTTCTTTGTCTCATATTCAACTCTTTTTTATCAAACAAATATTTTAAACTTTTATGGTCACTGAACACTTGAAATTGAGCTCCATACAAATATTGCCTCCAAATCTTCAAAGCAAACACTACGACTGCCAACTCTAAGTCACAAGTAGGATAATTTCTCTCATGAACTTTGAGTTGCCTCGAAGCACATGCAACTGCTCTTTTTTCTTGCATCAAGACACAACCCAAACCCTGATAGGAAGCATCACAGTAAACCTCAAAAGGTTTTCCTGTATCAGGAATCACTAACACCAGAGCACTAGTTAACCTTTTCTTCAGCTCTATGAAACTCTGCTCACATCTGTCAGTCCAAGCAAAAGGTTGATCTTTGCGAGTTAACTATGTCAAAGGAGCTACTACCCTAGAAAAATCATCAATGAACCTCCGATAGTAGCTAGCTAGACCCACAAAACTTCTTATCTCAGTGACTGTCTTAGGGTGTTCCCACTGAAGCACTGCCTCCACCTTGGCTGGATCCACTGAGATCCCCTGAGCTGATATTACATGCCCTAAGAAATTGACTTCCTCCAGCCAGAACTCACACTTAGAAAACTTAGCATATACTTGTTTTTCCCTCAAAATTTCCAACACCATCTTCAGATGTTCTTCATTTTCTTTCTCGGTCCTTGAATAAATAAGTATGTCGTCTATAAAGACTACAACAAACTTATCCAAGAAAGGATGGAAAATTCTATTCATGTAATCCATGAAAAGAGCTGGAGCCTTTGTTACTCCAAACGGCATCACCACATACTCATAGTGTCCATAACGAGACCTAAAAGCTGTCTTCTGAACATCTTTAGCTTTTACTAAAATCTGATGGTATCCAGATCTCAGATCAATCTTTGAGAACACTGAGGCTCCATGTAACTGATCCATCAAATCATCAATTCTGGGCAGAGGATACTTGTTCTTGATGGTCAACTTATTCAACTGCCGGTAATCCACACACAACCGAGACCCTCCATCCTTCTTTTTAACTAGAAGCACCGGAGCCCCCCATGGAGATACACTGAGCCTGATGAATTGTTTCTCCAATAAGTCTTCAACTTGCTTCTTTAGTTCAATTAATCAGCTGGAGCCATTCTGTAAGGTCTCATTGACACTGGTCCAACTCCAAGTACCAAATCAATAGAGAATTCTACTTCTCTCTTGGGAGGTAATCCATGTATTTCTTCTGGAAATACATCCATGAAATCCTTCACCACATGTATACTACTTATTTCTTTATCATTCTTAACTCCCATATGAGTTAAGATTACAAAGCACCTTGATCCTTCTTTCAATTCCGACCACACATGCTGAGCAGACATCACATATGACTCCTTGGAATCTGAAAATACTATTTTCTGTTGACTACAATCTATGAGAATGTGATTGGCAGATAGTCAATTCATTCATAGAATAACATCCAGGTCTTGAAGAGGTAGACAGATCAAATTTATTTTGAACTTGCGTCCCTCTACTATTAATGGACATTCTAAGCAAATTATAGAGGTCAATACTTTTCCTGATGCAGGTGTAGAGACCAGCAGTTCAAACGACAACTCTTTCACTAAAAGACCCAACTCATCTACACACAAACTTGATACAAAAGAATATATCACTCCTGAATCAAACAAAACTTTCACACATCTACCAGCTATATAACATAGACTTTGTACCAAGTTACCTGACTAAGATGCTTCAATTCTTGACATAGCAAAAACTCTCCTTGTTGCATGAGGTCTACTGCCTTCACTCCTAAATTGTTGAAAACTGCCTGATGGAGTCATCCTATTCTTGTTAGGACAATCTCTAGCAAAATGTCCCATCTTTTGGCATGTAAAACATCTTTTCTCTGGAGTTCCCTTGGTGCACATATTGGTGGTATGTGGTCCACCACAATGGAAACATCTAGGTTTCCATGATTGTTGTTGTTGAAACTGAGGTGGAATTGCTCCTGCCCTGTGTCGTGGAGGTCTAGCATAAGGCTTGTGTTGTTGATGTTGTACCTTGGCCTTCCCACTATAAGACCCTCCTGATTGTGATCTCATTACCATGGAATCACCCTTTTCCAAGGTCTCCACCATCTTCGCCTTCTCCACTAAGGCAGGAAACTGCCTGATGCACATAGGTGATATGGTCTTCTTCAACTCATGTTTTAAACCTTCTTAAAACTTCCTACACCTCCAAGCCTCAGAGGTAGCTTGGGTGTAGAATTTGGCTAGGTACTCAAATCTAGCAGCATATGCATTCACTGACATCTCTCTCTGCTCTAACCTGAGGAATTCAGCTTCCTTTGCAAACCTTGCACTATCTGGAAAATATTTCTCCAGAAACTTCACTCTAAAACACTTCCAGTCCAAAACTTCAGCTCTGGCTTCCATCATCTGTTGAGCTCCCATCCACAAGAACTCTACTTCTCCAGACAACAAATATATAGCAAAAACCAATTTCTTATCCTCAAGGCAGGAGGTTGCCCTAAAGATCTTCTCTAGCTCTCTTATCCATTGGTCTGCTTGATCAGGAGTGGCATTCCCACTAAACTTAGGTGGGAGACCCATATGCTCCTGGGACAAACTGACATGGGAAGTTTTTGCAACAAATCTAGCATTCTCCCAATGATGCATTGTTGCCTGGTGATTCTGAGCCATTGCCATATTCTGTTGTTGGATAGCATTTGCCATCATCTCAATAGTCCTGGCAATCTGGTTCATCTCAAAAGAAGGTTGGGGAGGGGTAGGAGGTCTAGGAGTCATTCTATAAAACACACAAGAAAGATTTATGATAAATCTTTAGAATTTTAAACTATGTAGTTTTTACTAACAAACCAATTAAAGAACACAAAAACAACCCCATAACCCTTAGGTCTCCTAAGGTTCGAACAACTCTAATACCATAATGTAACATCCCTAATTTTACTCATATTTGTTAATATATTATGCATGCAATATCTAATTAACATATAAACATATATTGTTTTCTCATATTTGTATCTCAAAACAAAAGATATCCCTCTTCATAGGGATTTAATATATACATCAAAAAGTTTAAAAATAAAACAAAGCAAAGCATTCAATTTCAATCTATCTAATCCTTCTGCTACTCACTGAGGAGCTCTATTACCTGCAATCTCATTTGTTCCTGTGTAAAACACGATCATCACATATAAAGAAACAAACACAAACAAATAACAGGGTAAGCTAGATAAAATTATATAGTTTCAATTTCAAAATAATCATTCATCAAGTCTCATAAAAGTTCTCAACCATTAAATATCTATTAAATCTTTGTAATTCATCTTTCATATATCACACTTCTACTAACTCATATCACATAGACACTTGACTCTACTTCCGAAAGACTCGTGCGTTGACTTAGACTCAGAGATCGGCACCTGTCATACTATATCACTGAGAAATTCACACAGCTATGCGCATATATAATCTCAATATCATCTCTCTCCTAGTATGACAGGGTTAACTTATATAACAGGTCAAGTTAGTTATCTTTCAAACAACTTACCCATTCATATGAACCTCCTTCGACTCTCACCACCTGAATAACTTCATCTATATGATTCCATTATCTCAGTAGAGTCAGAATATCTCCTTCTAGAAGAATCCCTAGTCAATGCACATCCTAAACAATCTTAACATGGTATTTTCATTCCTGAAAATACTATGTCTTGATATTACTTTCACATCATTGCACACTTCATTTAACACATCAATACACCATACAATCATAACATATAATTTAAGTTTCTAATAATCTAAAATAAACTATACTAAAATAATAATAATAGTAATATCCATATATGTATACAAAATTTTGGATTGATCGAAAATATTTTAGGTTGATCTAAATGACACTAGAGAGCACCAAAATTTTTGGATTGATCGAGAATATTTTAGGTTGATCTAAATGACACCAGAGAGCACAAATTTTTTTGGATTGATCGAAAATATTTTAGGTTGATCTAAATAACACCAAAGAGCATAAAAAATTTTGGATTGATCGAAAATATTTTAGGTTGATCTAAATGACACTAGAGAGCACCAAAATTTTTGGATTGATCGATAATATTTTAGGTTGATCTAAATGACACCAGAGAGCACAAATTTTTTTGGATTGATCGAAAATATTTTAGGTTGATCTAAATGACACCAGAGAGCACCAAAAATTTTGGATTGGTCGAAAATATTTTAGGTTGATCTAAATGACACTAGAGAGCACCAAAATTTTTGGATTGATCGATAATATTTTAGGTTGATCTAAATGACACCAGAGAGCACCCGAATTTTTGGATTGATTGAAAATAGTTTAGGTTGATCTAAATGACACCAGAGAGCACCAGAAATTTTGGGTTGATCGAAAATATTTTAGGTTGATCTAAATGACACCAGAGAGCACCAAAAATTGTGGGTTGATCGAAAATATTTTAGGTTGATCTAAATGACACCAGAGAGCACCAGAAATTTTGGGTTGATCAAAAATATTTTAGGTTGATCTAAATGACACGAGAGAGCACCAGAAATTTTTGGTTGATCGAAAATATTTTAGGTTGTTCTAAATGACACCAGAGAGCACCAGAAAGTTTTGGTTGATCGAAAATATTTTAGGTTGATCTAAATGACACTAGAGAGCACCTGAAATTACAAAGTCCATTCTATAGCTAAAAATTACTCTAAATCATCTTCAAACAACCAAAAATCAACAACATTATAATTTTATAACAACAATCATATCAAATTTCACATTCAAAACTCAGTCAATTACTAATATACTTAAAACAAACAACCCTGGAAGAAAGTTTGAGACTGGTGACCACATCACCCTCACATCCAGATCTTCTAGCCTAGTGTTCTATTGGAAATTAAGGCTAGCTTCCCTTACCTGAAATTTAGTAGATATTCACTAAGAGCTCCAAAACCACCAAGAACTCAAAGGTAACTTAACCCGCACCACAGAATCCTAATAAAAAATCTAACTATATCACTAGAACCCTGAGCTAACAGATATTGAACCTGAAGCTAAAAGGGTCACATGCAAAGCAAGGACAAAAACAACCTAACAAGTTCAAAATTTGACTCAAAGAGAAGAGCAAAAATGAACTTACTATATCAGAGATTATGATCGGGCAGTCTTGCACTACTCACTGCCAGGTGTCTGATGGTGGACTCTGATCGTCGAACTGATGAACGAGGAAGTCAGAATTGTAGAGAGAAGGGAGAGGAAAGGAAAAGAACTTTCTAGAGAGATGGTGATTCTTTTTAAAATGAAACCTGAATAATTGAATTTCTATTTATATGTCCTTTTCATTTAAAAATTATTCAGGAGTCATTTAAAATATACCACTTCTACTCTAAAGTAATTTTCTAGATCCTTACAGAAGCTTAAAATGGTAACATTATATCTGGGTTTTTGAGTAAAGTTGTCATCATTCTATTGAAATTTGAGTATTTCTTGACAACCATGAAATCTATATGATTGACTTTGACGATAATTTAAGTGTAATGTTTTTCCCTAAAAATAAATACTTATAAGAAAATATTTTTAATTATTTGATTTAGACCTGTTAAAATAATATTAATAGGGTCAATTATCATATTTAAGGTGTTGTCCTCTTTGAAATTTAATACTTTTGTCATAAATTCTTCATTAAAAGACATTTTTGTAAGTTAAGACAAAAGTATCTAAATAAACTATCATTAAATTGAACTAAAAGTCAAAATATTGATGTTATTTGTGAAAACAAAAAGGAAGGTTTGAAGTCCTAATAATGCTTAGTACTCTAATGTTTTAGTATACCCAAAGATCTTACATTTGAATTACTAATGATTTATATACATCATTTTCTCTTAATCTAGTATATTATTTCCTTATAATAATTTGTAACAAAATAGAAGTATTAAAATTCTAAATAGAGAATACCTTAAATATAATAATTATATAATAATATTATTTAAACTAATTTAAAGTTAAAAGAATTAATATTATAAATATTTCATGTGAAAATTATTAATGAAATAATTTTCAAAAATTCAAAAAGTTATTACTCCTACTCGTGCGGTATGTTTAATGGTACATGTATAAAAGTAATTTCTAGTAAATAAAAAAATAAGTTTGGTTAATTAGATAACTTAAAGGATATTAATTGTGAATTGATGAGATTTATATATTTATATTTTTTTTATTTTTTTATCTTTTATTTTTATTCTTATCAATTATATTTTATTTCTCAATATTCTTTATTTTTATTTATTTTCTTTCATAAAAAGGATAAAATGATATCATGTATTTCCGTTGATTATGTTGTCATGTCTCCCTCTTGTTAATCACATTATTTTCATATAGAACACATTCTCATTTATATTGAAGGAGTTTGGCTCATTTTTAACATTTTATCTATGTAAGAATAATTTATTAAAAGGATAAACATGTTTTTCTTCCCATACTGAAATTGATTTTTATTTTTAGTTTAAACTTTAAATCTTTCGAAACAAGTTTTTATAATTTTTTTAAGAGGTCTAAAATTTGAATTAAAAATAAAATTAATTTTACATAAGATTATAAGGATAAAAATATATTTAACTTTTTTATTAAAAAAAATAAATGAAATTAAATTAATTAACATCCAAAAATAAAAATGAGTTGATGATTAATGAAAAAAAGTTGTTAGATATTTTGACCCTAAGTTGAAGTAGTCTCCACCTTGGTTGTGTCAGGTGATGGGATGTAGGAAGTGAGTGATAGTAGGACCCTATGGTCGCTCATAGATTTAGCATTTGACCCCACATCATACTTTAACTATCCCTTCTTTTCTCGTGTGTCAATCAAAAATATTATTTAATTAGAGGTGTTCTATATTTACCTAATTAGAAAAAAATAAAAATTTGAACACAGATTAAAATCGATTTTTATTCTTTATTTATTTTTTCGACTAAATGATTTAGTTGAATTAACAATTAAGGGACATAAATATACTTATAATATATAGAAATTAAAAATATTTAATAAAAATCATAAAAAGTAACATTAAGTTTTTTATTTGAAATTTTTTAATATGTAATTATTGTTAAAAAGTGATTTTATATGTTAAAAAAAAGTTATTACAAACTAAACGGCAAAACATTAATTTAGTTTTAAATTTTATACTAAACTAATAAACTGAAGTGAATGGAGTAACCAACACCCTATATATCTAATTACAAATTACTGTATAGTAAATATTTTGACTTTTATATAATTAGTTTTAAAATTATCTATACCTATATATAAAGGGAATTTCCCTCTTACTCTTAATTTTTTTCCTATTTTATTCTTATATTAATATTTAATTTTATTATTGTATTATGGTCATTGTGTCATTTCTTATTTCCTCTTAACTGCTCTTAATTTTTTTTCTATTTTATCCTTACTTAATAATTTATTGTATTAATTTATTTTGGTTATTTGGACATTTTATAATTTCAAAAATTAATAAAATAATTTTAAAATTTATTTTATTTGTTATTATTTAACTGGAGAGTGGAGATAGTGGAGAGATTGATTAATTACTTTTCTGTTTTAAAGATCTTCTTCTCTATTAAATAAAAAATTAAAAATATTTGTAATATTTTGTGGACCACTTTATCAAGAGAGTGGTTTTAAAATTGATTTAAGAAACGGATTTTATGATTCTCCACTACACATGTAACCCACCTATCCTACTTCAACTTTCTCTCATATTTATAGGTACCTACTCCCCACTTTCTCTCTCCCCTACACATAATACATTCTTTTTTTACCATACTTCTCACTTTCTTTTATCTTTTCCTTTTCACTTTTATGTAAATAAATAAATTCATTCATTCTCTTTGCCATATGTAACTTTTAATTACCGTTTTCCACTATTTTATTAACCTACTATTTAACAGTATACTCTTTAACTTCTTATTTTAATGTTATTAAGAGAAATTGTTTTTGAAGAATAAAAAAATACTAAAGAAAGAGAAATAAAAAATGTAGATACACACTACTCTTTAATTGTATACTCTTTAACTTCTCATTTTAATTTTATTAAGAGAAATTATTTTTGAAAAATAAAAAAAAATACTAAAGAAACAAAAATAAAAAATGCGGATACACAAACACGTCAATGTCTGGAACCTGTGTTCCCACTAGTATTTATAATAGTTTTTAACTAATTAACCGTGTAGAACTATTATACAAGACCATTAAACTCAATAAAATTTCACTTCAACAATATTTACATTTTAAATGAAATTAATTCTTAGTAGTATTTTTATGTGAGGATATTTATTAGCACGCGTATATCTAAAGTAAAAAAAAAAAAAAAAAAAACTTGGAACATATTTGTGTGTAAGATTTTCTTGAACCCTCCTTTCCCTTAACAAACTGTTTCTTGGATTTTCAATTTTTACTCCTATAATTAATTAAGCAATTAATAAGTTTCTAATTATATACATACAATTTCACACCCGTAATCTGTTGTGACTACTATTAATCAGTATCACCATGTTGAATATTGGAGTTGAAGGTAAATGGTTGAAAATTAATTATTGACTAAGGAACAATAAGCACTGTGGTTTCATATATGATTTTCCAATTTTCTTAGGATGTGCTGGATTTTGATCTATATGATTTGAATCCCAATATTAAATAGGAAATATCAAAATATAATAAATTAAATCAGTATTTCATTTTTAGCATTAACCACTTTGGTGCTAATAGTAATGAGGGTTAAATTAGTATAAGTGGAATATATACTTTTATAGCAATATATTAAGTATAGCCTATACAGACGAAAAACAAAGAAAAACAATTCATAATTTCATGTGTCAAAACAAGGACGCCCAAGCCTTAATTAGATCTCATCTTCTCACAATAAAAATTCTAATACAGTTTGTCCCATGCAGCTCATAAATTTATATATATATATATATATATATATTTTTTTTATTTATTTTTTTTTATTTTTTCATATCCTAATTAATAATACACATTTGAACACTTTTACTATAATAAAATTATGGTGTGACTTCTAATTATATATATATATTTTATTAACAAGAAAGAATGAATAAATAGAACTACTTCAAGGTGAATTAATTAGCGCCTAACATAAAAAATCAAGAGAAATTGTCTTAACTTAAATCAACTAAATTAACAATCTAGTCCAACAAAAACAAAATAAAACGCACCTCCAAACAATTACAAATTAGAAATTAGCAGACACAAATACAATTACAAATTATTTAAATATTACAAAAGATAATTGTACTGGGCAAAAGCTCGGTCTTCGGTCTTGGACCAGCTACTACTCAGTTCTCGGGTAGGGTAGAAGTCAGCTCGGCCATGGACCTGGAGTCAAGGTAGCGGTGTTGGGTCTGTTTGGTTAATGAGCCTAATTTTCTAATGATGCGCTATGATTTAAATTCAAGTTGCATGTGCTTAAAGATAAAATATAAAGAAATATTTTATAAAGATATAAGATAAAATATAAAGAGTTATTTTATCTGATGCGTGTACATGTTTGTTGCACGTAAAATACTTGTTGATAGATGTTGCTAACCCTAAAAAGATAGGGAGGTGTATGTATAACGAAATGTGGCTTGCAGTTTAGCACCTAAAGGTCATTGGTGCACGTGGCAGGTGATTTTCGGTTAGAGATATAAGATAATGTGCTTATTTTCAGTTAATATTTGGTTATCTCAAGTGCAATTGCTGCATGTGCGGTTATTAAAAGGGGTTGATACCCTATGTGAATGTACACTGTGTTTTAGACGCTGTTTTTACTCATTACACTGAGAATTATTGTTGCTTTTGTGAGCCCTTACTGACTTGAGCGTCGGAGTGCAAACGGCCCATAAGGACGCTCTCTGTCTCTACATGTAAAAGCATTCAACAACCAAGAAAAGTGGCAGATTCTAGAGGGGACAGACGGAGGTTGAACCAGTTGCCAGAGTCAACCGACGACCAAGTCAACCGACAAGAACAATAATATTGTTTATTATTATTTTATTAATACAAATTTATTTCAAAATATATAAATATAAGTTAAATCATAAAAAAACATATAGTTTCATTTATATTAGAAAACATCTTAATCCAATTTTAATAAATGGATTTATTAAGTTGTATTCAGTTATAAGTTATAAAATATTTAATTTTATTTATAAATATTTTACACATGTTGATATTTTTATATCAATTAATTTTACTTATATTATTTTAATTTCATTTTAATAAATGGACTTGTATTTAGTTATATATTGAATTTTATTTAAAAACATTTTACACATGTTTATATTTTGATATCGATTACTTGAATGTTAGTGTGTTTTACACAAAGATATAATTAAAATTTGTGAAAGTGAAAAGAAAAAAAATGAAAAGATGTATTCTTACTTACATTCCGATGGTTGGAGGTAGGAAGTGGGATTTGGAATGGGCCCCACGTGATTAGCATGGTAATTTTCTTGTTAGAAATGGATTGGTTGATCCAACAAAAGCAGAGACTAAAATCTTATCTTCAGCACCATACCTCACACTTATCATTCCACTGCACCCTTTTTCTTCCATGACACAAAGTACAACTAAAATCACCATCAGTGAAAAAAATTACAAAATAATAATAATAATTATTTTTATAAAAAAGAAAAGAAAAAGAAACTGTGTACCACACACACGTGTCAACTCCTCCTTCATTTGGAATCCCATGTGTCAACCTGTCAACGGCCAGAATTCCAGTTCACGTCATCATCACACACCCACCATTCTTCCATACACGCGCCGCCACCTCAGTCCACAGGTAAATCCATCTGGCGTGAAAGACAAAATTACCCCTGATTCTAGTCCATTGGATGGTACCATAAAGCCTTTCTCACTGGATCATTCTCTCTCCCGTACCAATATAAAAGATGGGGTAGCAAAAACAAAACATTTCATCCCAACTAATAACATGTTTTCTGTGGAAGCCATAGCCATAACATAACCACCACTTGAAACAACCCATCCTAGTGAAAACAAAACAAAAATAAGAAACACAAACTCCAGCTTTGCGTGGCTGACCATGGAGAGCACCGACTCATCAACCGGTTCACAACAACAACCGCAATTGCCACCTGGGTTCCGCTTCCACCCCACTGACGAGGAGCTCGTCGTTCACTACCTCAAGAAAAAAACAGCTTCGGTTCCTCTTCCAGTCGCCATAATCGCTGAGGTTGATCTCTACAAGTTCGATCCATGGGAGCTACCCGGTAATTGCAATTCATCCAAGGAATAGAAAGACTCACACTTTACGTTCAAAACCCAAATGGGTTTCTATTGATTTTTTTTTTTGTTTCTCTTGTGATTTTTTTTCTTTTTCTCTTATGGTTTGGCAGCTAAGGCGACGTTTGGGGAGCAGGAGTGGTACTTCTTTAGTCCAAGGGACAGGAAGTATCCGAACGGCGCGAGGCCAAACAGGGCGGCCACATCTGGGTATTGGAAGGCCACTGGGACTGATAAGCCTGTGTTGACCTCTGGGGGAACCCAGAAGGTTGGGGTGAAAAAGGCTTTGGTTTTCTATGGAGGGAAGCCCCCAAGAGGGATCAAAACTAATTGGATCATGCATGAGTATAGGCTTGCTGATAACAAGCCTAACAATAGGCCTCCTGGCTGTGACTTGGGCAACAAGAAAAACTCTCTAAGGGTAATTCACTACAATTTGATTTATTTATACATCTCACACCTTCAACAGAATTTCATCATTTTACCACATCATCTATTTGTTAATATGATATATAAGATGTGGTGATATGGTGGATTTGTCTTCAATGTCCGTGTAAAAATGTTTTACTATGATCGATACAGTTTTTTCAGATGTTGTTCTCCAATCATCAGTACTGGAGTTTTTTTCTATATAATTTCTGTAAAACAAATGTTTTTCATTAAAATATTGCACATGTTATCCATGTAACAACGCTTAAGAAACTTCATCTATGTTTCTCTGTCCTTTTCTGGGTTTCTGAATTTTGTGGTTTTGGATGTTGTGTTTGTTTAGCTCGATGATTGGGTGCTGTGCCGAATCTACAAGAAGAGCAACACGCACAGGTCTCCCATGGAGCATGACAGGGAAGATTCAATGGAAGACATGATTGGAGGGATTCCTCCTTCGATCAACGTGGGCCACATGAGTGGGAGGTATCATCTTTCAAAGATGTCCACAGGGTACAGCAGTGCATTGCTGGAAAATGACCAGAACTTGTTGGAAGGGATGATGATAGGGAACGGATCAGTGATGAACACGAGTACTGCTACTACTAATACTACACCTGGTGCCATGGCCTCAAACTCCAAGGCAGAGCTTTCTTTTGTGCCATCCATGACTCACTCTTCCAACACCTCTAAAAGAACACTCTCGTCGCTGTATTGGAATGATGAGGATGTGGCTGGCACCTCATCATCCAACAAGAGGTTCAATTTGGAAAGTGGGGACAACAATCATGGAAGTGTAGTGAGAACTGATCAAGAAAATGGCACTGCCACCTCTATTGTCACTCTGCTTAACCAGCTCCCTCAAACCCCTTCATTGCACCAACAATCAATGTTGGGATCAATAGGCGATGGACTACTTAGGACAACATATCAAATACCAGGAATGAATTGGTATGCTTAGAAGAATTTCAGGTTTATTTAATTATTGATGAACAAGGAGATATTTAATTACTATAAAGAAGGATATGATATGATCCTCAGCTGGTGGAACCTTACACTATACACTCTCTTGATGCTGCCAATTTGATTGTAAAGATTTTAATGGGATATTGAGATTTTGGTTGTTAGGATCTTGGAAGCAGTTGTTAGAGTTTGATCAATTAGATGGGCCTCATAGAATGAAAGATCATCTTCAACCCCCCATTGGAGGTAGCTGCAGGCAATAACAACGCGAAAGGTGAGGCCATGGGATATTTTTAGCTAAAATTAAATATAGCTTTATACTCATATATAGATATTTGCTTGTTCTATTGGTATGTAAATAAAAATGGTGGTGTGCTCTTCATGTACAAATATTTCAAAAGAGAAGAAGATTTCAAATCAGCTGTTATATATATACCTTGATTTAGGATACAAATTAATGAGCTTTGTGTAGATCATATACTGTAGAACACGATCTATTCATATATATATGTGAATTAAAAGAACACAATAGTGACTACCTTGTTTATCAATGTATTCTGTATTGTTCTCAAGAGGTTGATATATACATATATATTTTGATTTCATTTTATCTGCGCTATGAAGGCGATGAAGGTTTTTTTTGGCTGAATAGTAGCAAGATTTTATTTTGTTCAAGTGTAATATATGGTAACGAATTCTCGATCACGTCTCTGCATGTAACCTAGCTAGAAGGTTGTTTGTCTCACTCACATCTTTATCCTTTTGCCCAGAATTATTCCCCACGAATCTTATTGAGTTGGAACATGTGCATAAGCAAATAAACACATATAAAGTATGCAATATTAATTTGTTTGTTATGAAATTATTTTCACCATGATGTGCAACTTATTAGCTACGGGCTTTTCTGATTTATACGCACCAAGTCAGTTTATGAATTTTGTTCCAACGTGATATATATCGTGCTCAAACGTAATTTCAAAGCCAAACTTTTCTCACAAAATATTCTACATGATGGTATCTGTCTTATATTATGTCAATTAAAAAGCAGTAATTATGATTAAAAAATTAATTATCATTAAGTTAATCATTATAATTCATATTTTTTATGATTGACACGTACAGAAAATAAATATGGTAATCAATTTAATCGTATCCCTTCACGTATTTGATTTAGTATATGATGTTATTACTGTCTTGGGAGAGCTATGATCAAAGGAGTCGTAGTGGATGTTGATGCATCGCCTATTTAATTGCTTAATCTTATCACATTATCTTAAATCTTAATGTTATTAAATGGATTTTTGGCTTGTGATGCCATGACTCCATGATTATCCGGGACTAGTTTTCGTGCTGTCAATTTTTGTTTCCTTATTTTCTCCCTTCTAAAAATGTCATTGACTCGTACAACCCATATCTCAGGATAAGCTACCATTTTTCTTTTTTCACTACAAAACCAGTACAAATAAATTCACACAGATAATTCAAGTATACCTCATCTGCACAAAATCTGACACTCCACCTTACTTAATCATAATCAATTTAACATGCGCACATCAAAGTTCAAGATGACATGTGTTTAGTCACAAAATATCAAGTTAATTATTCAAGACTAATTAATTAACAACCAGATGGTAATTAGAAAAAGAGAATAACTACATGAAGCTTTTTAAACCGTAATCACTATTGATAATACTATAGAAGAGAAAAGTGATGTATATATAATATATACATGATAGGACTAGTCAAGAAGAGATCATAAGGCATATATATATATACATACGGGGTAATTAATATCATCACTTTATAGATATATTTGAAGCTGCAAAACAAAGAGATTCACATCAGCAAAACCAATCACTAAACACTTGCTTGATACATCTCTTTCGTGACAGATACCCAGATAACAGCAATAGGAAAATTTTCAAATGCACTTCAATGCAGGATTGTAACTAAGATATGGTCAATAATAGACACCATGACTATTGAGAATAAAGAATAATAAAAAAAGTTATATATAGGGAAGGGGTGATGAGAAAAAAAGTGATTTAGCTAATTAGCTTATAATATTATTATGATTTTTGCAGTGAGGTAGTAGGTTTGATTGAATCTGAAAAGGGTATGATATATTTGAGGATGGGTGTCATTTTCTTTCGTGGGAGTGATAAGACGTAGTTAACTATATTCCACCAGCCAGAGGTCACGCAAATAGACAACAAAGTCGACTTCACTAGCAGCTAGCTTTCTTTCTGGCTTGACTCTAAGGGACCATTCATGCTATCATCTAAAGGAATCATTATCCTAATACCACACAAATTTAATACCCTTTTAATTGCATTCCCTTCTCAGGAAAGAATACAAATCAACTTTATAAAATTTAGCATCATTTGTGCTTCGTTTTGGAATAGATATCATAACGATTTATTACACTATTATTGCTCTTGCTATGCATGCCTCACTCGTTTGTGCATGGTATATGCTTTCACATAGCCTAAATGCATCAAATCAATCTGATTCATATGCGAAATTTCAAAAAGAAATCAAAGAGACGCCTAAATACTTGCCAGGTCCCTAAGAAAGAGAGGAAAAAAAGAGAGAGAGAAAAACCCTAAAGCTATATAGTGTGAAACAACTTGTCAAGTAAAAAATATTTTATATATAAACTTGTATACTTTAAAAACACTTAGATTATCAGAGTACTTTTAAGATCTCTTAGATTATCAGAGTACTTTTAAGATCTCTTCTTATATTGTGGAAGTAATTTTATTGGACCCCTAATTAACTTTAACTTCTATTACTGCTAATTTTATGATTTCTCATATCTAATAATAATAATATGAATGAAATATTAAAATAAATATATAAATATAATACAAATATGTTTATCACTCTTTCTTATAATGTTTTAAAATATATCTCTCTTCATAGGACTTTAAATATTTACATAAAATGAAAACAAATATTTAAAATTAAACATTTTCATCATTCAGCTTCTCACTAAGGAGTTCTATCACCTGCAATATCATCTGCTCTCATGTAAATACACGATCATCACAGATTAAAGAAAACAACTACAAAACAAAGCAAATGGTAAGCTAACTATTTCATGTCATACTATTCGTTGTGAAATCCACACAGCCATGCACATAATCATCTCAACATCTCATTATCTCATATGACAGGGTAAATCCATTAGATCTGCTCTGATTAGTTCTTTCAAACCTCAGACTCAACCAAATCAATCTCCTTCGACTCTCACTAACTGAATAACTTAATCTATGTGATTCCATTATATTAGTAGAGTCATGATCGTCTCATTCATAGGATACTCACAAATCAATACACCTTAATAGAAATCTCAACATGGTATCTCCTTTCCTAAAATTACTATGTTTTGATCATATTTTCACATCATTCCATACCTCATATAACACATCAATACACCATTCAATCACATCATATTTTAAACTTTTCTAGACAATCCAAACATATCTCAAAATTCAGTTAAACACATAACTAAGTTCCTTTAACCATATTGTTAAATAAAATTTAGAATTTTTGCTGAAAAATAATAAGCAATAATAAAATAGACTTTCAAAAGAAAAAAAAATAATTTTTTTATGGTTATTTATTTATTTTTTACAGTGAGTCTAGCTTGAGCCAAAATTTGCTCGCTTGAACGAGAATGGGTCTCGCTCAAGCGAAACCCTAAACTCTAAACACTAAACCCGAGAGCAACCTCGAAATTTACTCTTGTTTGGGGTTTAGGGTTTAGAATTTTTGCTGAAAAACAATAAGCAATAATAAAATAGACTTTCAACAAAAATTTTATGGTTTTTTATTTATTTATTTTTTACCGTGAGTCTAGCTTGAGCGAAAATTTGTTCGCTTGAGCAAGAATGGGTCTCGCTCAAGCGAAACCCTAAACCCTAAACACTAAACTCGAGAGCAACCCGGGAATTTACTTCGTTTTCTCCTGAGCAAGATTCCTTCTCGCTTGGGTGAAAATGTACCCGGAAGTACCCCATCTTTCTATTCTATTCTTGCTTGAGCGAGAGTTAGCTCACTTGAGCGAGATATATAGATAAATCTACATAATTATGCCTAATTTCATCATTGATAGCCAAACAAAAACAATTTCAATAACTTATTTTACTTCAAAAGTAACTTACACTATATCAACTATATAAATCAACCAATTTCAGATTCAAACAAAAGCATCTACCATAAATAATCCATATCAAAATCAACATATTCACATTTTATTTCAAACAATATTCTACATTACTCATAAACAATCAATCATGCAAACAAAATTTGGAACTGGTGATCACGTCACCCCCACATCTAGATCTTTTAACCTAGGGCTCTATTCAAAATTTAAATTGGCTTCCCTTACCTGAACTTAAGCATATAGTCACTAAGAGCTCTAAATCTACCAAAAGCTTAAAGGTAACTTAACCTGAACCACTAAGTCTTGATAAAAAAATCTAATTTATCACTAGGACCCTGAGCTAATAGAGATTATCCCTGCAGCTAAAAGGGTCACATGCAAAGTCCAAAAAAAAGACAAACTTAACAAGTTCAAAATTTGATTCTAGGAGAAGAGTAAAAGGGAACTTACTCTATTTACGATTCTGATCGAGCAATCTTGTAGTATTTGCTTCCAGAAGTCTAACGACGGATTTCGATTGTCAAACTGATGAGCGAGGAGATCAGAATCTTAGAAAGAAGGCAGAGGAAAGGAAAAATGAGTTTTTAGAGAGATGATGGTTCTTTTAAAATGAAATCTGAATAACTGAATTTCTATTTATATGCTTTTTTAAATTTAATAATAAAATATTCAGATGCCATTTTAATTGCACTACTTCTACTCTAAGACTATTTTTCTCGGTACTTACAGTCTTGGTTTTAGTCTATATCTAAGTTTCGGTTCGGTTTGGTCTCGGTCTCAACGTTCTTGATATTCAAAAGTAATGAATTATAAGGAATCACTTAAAAGTGTTTTTACCTGGGAATATCTTCATATTTATACTAACTTTTATGGTCCTATACTTGTACGAAACTCTGCGTAAGGCCCAAGTGGGTCTTGATTGTGGTTTTAGGGCGTGTTTAGACATAATATATCTACTTAATTATGATTAATTATTTAGGAGGTCATGTTTCAGTCAAGTGTTTTGGGAATGCAGGGCACATCCACCTACTTAAGGGTAGTAGGATTTATTAAACCGAGAAGTATGTGGTTGGCTGAAGATTATTTCAGTTACTCTTGATTGACTAAGATGTTTTCAGTCTTATATAGTACACTGATCCTCGGTCTCAAGTGAGTTTACCTGAAAAGCCTTTAAAACAGAAATAATTTTTCTTTGTCAAAACACTATTTTTCTTGAGTGGTATACTTTCCCTTTAGGCTCGAGGAGAGTGAAACGCTTGAAGAGTCTAGAAGGTATCATGGTACATTGGGGAGTGCTCATGCTAGGAGTATGAAAGGTCTATATGTTATAGTCTTTGGGGATGACACAATTTGACGGTTGGGATGGATGTGATGTTTCATTTGCTTTGTGCTTTATCGCTTTTAAAAATAGTGAACCTTGTGGGACCTTTGGGTTGCTATCATTTGTATATATTTGTCCGCAATAATAACAATCCGACACAGTTTTTTGAGCATTTCCATTGAGGAAAATAATGTCTTCATTTTTTTTACACTTATTCATCTTCGAGGTTGTCGAGTGAGTCAAAGAGTTCATCGAAAAGAGCATTTTTGGGTGATGCGACGTTTATTAGTCTTATTGGTGAAGAGTTGGGTAGTTCTAGTGATTTTGTCGTGGTTATTTGGGAGTTTCCTGGTGTTGGGGAGGTTGGTGATGATAAAGGACATTGAGGGTCTGACCTATAATGACCCCCCTATAACGTATGATTATGAGTGGGTTGATTGTCGGGTTCAATAATATTTTTTGTAAAATAGGTAGTCTTCGTTCTTACGTTTGTTTGTCGATATTCTGAAGCTTCAAATACCCAATGGCATCATCGCACTTTGTCGATGTTCATTAATAAACAATGTTTGTCATGATCGAAGATTTAACCATAAATTTTTCTTCTTCTTTTATTTATGTTTTCATGTCTGATTCCCTTTAGATGATTTCACCATGGAAGTTTTTCAAGTGTTAATTCTGATGCAATTGCATCCCAACAGTTGGACATCCCTACAAGTCTTACGAATTTTGTGTTCTATGTTGTGTGTGAGGGCGATGCACCAAGCTTTCTTCCATTATTATAGTAGAAGATCGGGTGACCATGTAGGGTGGTTATCGTCAATTGGTCAATCGATAACTTTTCTTTTGGCTCTTATTACTTCATCATACAAATCTTTTAAGGGGATTTTTTCAAAATCTTGATTGAGAAATAGGTTCTGATAGGTGCCTTTCATCCGATTGCATATTTTACTAGATTTTTTAATGAACTTTGCGGAAGCTAACACTACAAAAAAACGTGTATAATGCGACGGTTATTTTTGCAAAAACTGGCGTTTTTAACCGCCGCATTATACGTCTGTGGCGGTACCGTGTACCGCCATAATTCTTGCCGCCACAAAGTTTAATGTGGCGGTCAATTGATGACCGTTGTAGCAGACGCCATATTATGCATTGTATAAAGTGACGGTTTTAAGCGTGTAATTAGCGTCAGTTATAAATGTCGTAATTTTAAAACTGGGTAAACCAATTTCAATGTAAATAACGACAGTTTTAAACGCCACTTAATACAGTATAATATAATATTAAATATTTAATTTTATTTTTAATAATTTATTCAATTATGTTCTTATAATTGATTTTTTCATAATATAATTAAACTTTATATTATAAATAAATTTCTTATCACAATTTAATTTCATAATATAATTAAATCATAACACAAATTAATTTTATAATATAATTAAACTTAATAAATATTAATAATTGAATGATAGAAACATATTTATAAAAAAAAATGACCTCATTCATTCATTAAGAGAACAAAGTTGATAATTTCAAAGGAATCAAAACTACAAGTAAATCAAAATGATAACATTAAATTGTCAAAATATCAATATTCATATTTGAACATATTACAAGTCACATCCTAATTTGTCTTGTTGTCTCCACTTGATCCTATAATATTTTGGTTTGGTGATGGAACATCACTTCCAAGGTGCCTGAAATAAATAAAATATGTTTAAAGATAATTTTTAGTTTTTAAAAAATAAATGAAAATTATACTATAATGAAAACAAATATGCAAGGAATTATATAGGCAGATGCGGAAGGAATTAAATAGGCAAATGTGCAAGGAATTATACAAATGGATAGACTATATCAAATATGAAAAAGTTATGCACCATAATTGCTAGAAATGTAGCACTGTTAATACAAGGAAAACAATGATAGTCCACCCAAAAGTAAAAGTGAAACAAATATTATAATTATAAATTTATTACCTGAAATGTGATTCAAAACTTTCAAGATGCTCTATGAAACAATTTCGAATAGAAAAAGGTAAAAAAAAAATGCTAAAATCAGTCTAACAAAAATAATAATAAAACATATTTTTGAAACATTGTCCACCTTCACAATTATAGTAGTAAAACATGTGTACAATGATACCACAAGAAATAAAAAAAATAAAAAAAATAAAAAAAATAAAAAATATATATATATATATATATATATATATATATATATACACACTTAAATTATGGAGCTAAAAAGAAAGTAGAAAGAGGTTATGAGAATGATATATACAATTGATATATGTTGCACATAATCTTGTAAGATATATAGATTAACACCTTTATTCTAAAAAGACATATTAAAAAACTGTTGTAGTATATATCATTATCCATTATAAATATTCTACTCTCATAAAGTAACTTTAGATAAGCTAATTAGAAATAATTATTCACAATTTACATTTCAGATAATTTCACAAACAACTAACCTGCGGCAATCTATCATAAACTCCTCAAATTCTAGAAAATTTTATTCCACCGAATTGAAGAGCTACGAGAGCAGCTGAAAATTCTTATTTACAAGTGAGTAAAACTCACAAAGCATAGAACTAAAAAGAGCTTCTTTGCCAAAACAATGATAGTCCACCCAAAACTGATATAGCAATAGTTTTCATTTTTGATATAACTAAAATATATTTCCAACATGACAAAGCATAGAACTAAAAAGAGCTTTTTTGCCTTAATTCCTTTTTATTTGTCCTTATACCACAATGTATAAAAGATGGCAACGAGGACAAGAAAAAATATTATCATGAGACCTGTCTTCACCTGATTCATGTCAATAGTTTGAACAGCTTCACCACGAGTGAAAATTATGGCATGGTTTTGGTTTTCGGGTTTTCCTTCTCCAAGCTTTGGATCTCCATGAAGTTTAATAGAATATATTTCCTATTTACAAGGTGAAAATAAAGAACATGTCAGAGAAAAGAAAAACAAGATAAAATAGTAAAAATTAAAATATATAAAATAAAACTAGTATAGATGGACAAAGCAAGAATATGGTATCCCAGACTAGCATGGATAGTTTTTCTCCACTTGATCTTTTCCATTTATATCTGCTTTGACAAGCTTTGAATAGAACACTTTCGAATTGTTTGTGTCAGATCTGAAGTACTTTCATCAGCAAGAATAAAAGCAACTCGAAGTGCCTCATTCCTGATAATAAAGAAAAAATCTTAATGTTTCATAATAGATAGCAGCAAAAAGTTTTAAAAAAATGAAACACCGAAATAGTAATCAAGAAACCCTCTATTCTTCACAGAAATAAAATAAGTGCTGGTCCAGTTGCCCTCACTTTACAAATTTTCAGTTTAGACCCAAATCTTGCAAAAGTCATTTATATTAGAAACAGAAAGTGAAAGTAGGGGTAGATTACATTATTTGAGAATAGATTTTTCTAGATCAGCACTTGGATGCCACAGTTGAACATGTCAAGTTGCAAAAGTAACAAATGGTTGTTTGAGGCATGGAAAGTCTGCTCAAAATCTCTTTTGACAAAATTTTAGCTAAACACTATAGTTAGGAAGAAAGCTAAATTGGTTTTAAAATTTCACATTTTATCATCAAATTATATTTTGAAGGAAAACCAATACCATTAATTATCATCAAAGCAACAATCTTTGGAGAACCAATCTAAGCTCACATATATCTTTAGAGGATCAAAATGAATGTTAATTATATAGATAATGAAAAACCTAACTTCATGGAAATTTTATATTGTAAAGGATAAACTAATACTTGAATTGCAATCGACCATAATGAATTTACGAAATATTAGTTGATACCTTCAACTATTCAAGGGGAAAGGTTCCTAATATTGCACCTGTGCTTCGTAAATTTTATTTTATAACCCAATCTAAATTCATATGCTATTTAAGAAACATGGGCATTGAACTAGCTATCCTTATCCTAGTTCACAACTATTTCATACTTCAATAGAAACCCATCCCTTCACATCATATGTATTAAAAGATAATACTCGTGTAACCGAGAAGAAGTTTTAAATCAATAACCATGTGATCATTCATCTCTTAACTGCATTAAGCAAATAGGGAATAAAATGTATTTTAGCAAGACAACTCACATAAAGAATGTTCCAATGTTTTAAAAGCAAAAAAAATGTCAGGCACACATCATATCATTCACGAGGATAGTGGACAACTTTATCTTAATATACTTTATGTTCAAAATAAAAGTATATGCCTGCAAGAGAAGTCCAGTGAATATTGAAAGCATCAAACACATCCAAAACTAAATTAACAAAAATAACTTCAACCTCAAATGGAACTTAAACAATAACTACACAGCAAAATAGATTCCCCTACATTACCTTAAATGATCCAAAAGTTACGCCCTTTTCTCGATTAGCTGCCTTGACCATGTCAAATTTCTCAATAGGGCTTACACCTAACACCTACATCACAGAAACTAAGATACAATTCGAACAACTTCAAATTTCAAAGTGTGAACTAATTACAGAGTAGATTTTACTCTTTACCTCATAAGGATTAAAGTCACCATCGGAATTAAAGCTCCCTGTCGCAGATGCAGCAACACAGATAATCTTTCTATCACTCCATGTTGTTGTCTGGGCAAACTTGAAAATCGACACTGAATTACATTTTATTAACCCTAGAAATGAGGTCCACGAAGATAACATAAGAAACGTGTGGTATGCGAAAAACAAATTAATTCGAACGAAAACTAAATTCGTTCTTCAATTCTTGCAAATGGATAGAGAGAGAAAATGGATGACCTGAGAGAGGTTGAAATTTTGGGACGGAGATTGTTATGAGAGAAACTCAATTTGGGGCAGTGCAGAATATTGGAGATTCCTAGAGCCATTGGGCGCGCCACTGCAACGATGCAATGTTATCTCTCAGTTAATGTCTGAAATTTGAGATAACGAAATGGGGCGGTGAGTGAGGGTTTACGAAATACAACTGCAGAACGTTTGTGGTGAGGGTGAGAGGAAGGGTTTACGATTGCGGTGAAGGTGAGAGGAAAGGGTTTACGAAATGGGATTGAGAAGGGAAGGATTACGGTGAGGGTGAAAGGGTTTACGAAATGGGGTTGAGAAGGTTTAGAAGAATGTGAAGACTGAAAGAGGATCAGGGTGAGAGTGAAGGTTTAGAGGTTGAGGGAAAGAGGTACATTTTCAAGAGTATCGAATAGGGAAAAATGAAAACTTTGGAAAAGATTAAGGTTATGGAGGGAACGAAAAGCGGAAGAAATTTTATTTTGAAGGTAAATTGTGGCGGTTCTAAATGTCACATTTCGAATGAAGATTATGGCGCTTACGAAAATGTCGTATTATACAGTAAATTGTGGCGGTTTTTAATAACCGCCATATTATAGCCGCCACCATATACATGTTTTTTGTAGTGTAATGGTAGCAGTGGATCAAGGATGGCTCCAATGGAGCTATGGATTTCTTGTAGGTGCATGAAGAGTAGGGAGAGTGATTGGTTCAGCCATATAACTTGGAGAGGTGAAGAAGAAGACCAAAGATGTCCATCCTAGAGAGGTTTAGACAAGAGAATGCTTAGGATTGCAATTTGACAACACAACACTCATAAAATTAATCTTATAAAACATGAATCAAGCTACTCCTTATATAGGTGCAGAAAGACGACCAATGGTTACAAAAAGGAGAGGGAAATTCAAATGCTAAATGGTTTAAAATTAGGTGCCAAATTAGAGTCACAAGGCAAGCATGATCAAGTGTGCTCCATGTGACCTAATTAGGTCTAATGACCAACCTAGGGTAAATGTGGGCTACAATTAAGCTCTAATTATACCTTAGGTTGGTTTTAGATGCCTAACCCTAACCCTAATTAACTTAAAGAAAAATTACAAGTAAATTTCATACTACACTTTAAGCAAGAAAATAAATTATACTCTAGAAAGAATAATTAGGTTCAACCTTATTTTTCTAACGATCACATCCCTAGGTTCCCTTTGTATTGGACTAAGGACGTCGCACCATATTGTGTAGGGCCAAGGTCGTGTTGACTAGTGAAGATATGGAGACCTTGGCTGTTTTGGATCAACTCTCTCATTAAATTGTTACTCGAAAACTCCTTGGTGCATACTTGTCCCCTCATTGCACTCATGATGTTGACAGTATGTTTGATACTTGTATTTGAAGTTTTTTTTTTAACTCGGTTGAGTTTGTTTTCTTGGTGTAGATATAATGTCGTCAATGAATCCTATGGGCAGTTAAAATTACGACAAGGATTTGCACATAAAGTAACAAGTTGAAACGGTTGAGAAAGGCAAGAGTGAAGCATAGGTTTTACTCTTCTACAAATTGTTCCTCTAGTCAATCTTCGCCTTTAATAAGAGCTGAGGAAGCATAAAAAGACAAGAATAGGTCCAAATCTTCCAAATGACACTCTAAAAAGTTGTCTTTTATAAGGTCATTCAACTTTAGAGGCCGATGCTAGCTCCTTGAGCTAAGATTTCCTGGGTCGTGGTTTTCATTGTCGAACAAGGTCACTATAGGCATTAGTGGCTCAGAAAAATGGATGTATACTTTGGTTCTACTAAAGAGTTGAATGATGTTTTTGATGAGCTATGCTATTGTGCTCTCTTTGTTGGCAAATGCTTGGGAAACGAGCTAATCAAGATAGGTTCCATGAAACTTAAGGGGCTGAAGTCTATATTGGTTGAATCTGCCACCTCTCTACAAGCGTCTCTTGATGCCAATTCATATTTTTCCAATAAGAAAAAATAGCTAGAGAACCATATTGAACAACTGAAGGTCGGTGAATGGTTGTGGAGATATAAAGGGTAAGGAAAAAGACTCATCGATTGAGTTGAAGGAGCAAGTTTATGAGATCGAGGGTCAACATAAGAGCTTGACCAACAAGACATTATCTCATCATGCCGAGCAGGAGCATCGAGAGAAGTTGGAGAAAAACCTTCAAGAGGCTCAGAACGTCATGTTGGATCAGCATGAGCTCGGGTTTAACAAGGACCTCCATCAAACTGTTTATTTCTATAAGATCCCTTTGGACAATTGAAAACTTGATGTTGGCAAGGATTTCTTTAATGGGAAATTTATTCTTGTTGAAGAGATTATAAATGAAGATGACAACACTCGTAGAGTAACTACTCCTAATGTTGAGGGTGACGGGGACGACATAGTTATCTTACATTAGTATTGGCTTGCTTATCATGTTTTTTTTTTATGTTTTGTTACATTTTTTTTTGTAATCGAGTCGTTAGTGCTTTATTATTAATGGAAGATAACCTTTTGATTTTGACATATTCATTTCTTCTTAAGTTTTTCTCTCATTTTATCTTTTCTTTTGTGTGAGACTAATTGACTTATTTATATTTTTCATTAAGTTTTATTATAGCCTTACCTATTAGGGTGTCGTGTTTTATCATAGTCATTTTAGTTACAAAGAAACTGAGTACACTTCTTGGGAGGGATTCATGTTTGTGAAAGCTTCCTTGACGGAGAAGTCCTTTCGGTTTTCACAAGATTATCAGTAGGGATTCACGTTTATGAAAGCTTCCTTCATTGAGTAACACTAATAGCTAGGTATGTTTGAGATAGACAAGAAAATGTTCAAAGATCATCTTTATTAATGTTCAATGCCTCGTTAAAACATTCACAACCAAAACCCTCATTAGGGAAAAAATGTTGGTGGTAAGAAAGAGTACACCTTAATTACAAGATTCTAACTGTAGTAAAACTTCAAATGACTTGCATTGCAAGTTCTTGGTATGGTGTTGTCGTTGAGTTGCTCAAGTCAGTATGCTCCATTTTCTAAGTCTTCTTTAATCTGAAATGGACCTTCCTAGTTTGATGCGAACCTTGTCATTTGCTGAGTTTCTTCTTACTTCATTCCTCATTCTCTATACCAAGTTTCCTTGTCAGAATAATCCCACTTTTACCTTGGTAATGTAGCGTTGAGCTAACCTTTGCTTGCATGTTTATTCTCGTATCTTTGCTCTATCTCGTAGCTCATTTAAGAAATCAAATTCAGTCATTAGACATTCATTGTTGATCTGCAGGTTTGTTAGATATCAACGAAGCATATGTTCCCTTACTTTAATTGGTAACATTGTGTCGGTTCCAGAGGTGAGGTTGTGTGGGGACTCCCTGGTAGTGGTGTGTGGAGTGCAACGATATGGCCAAAATAATTCTACAAGTTTTTCTGCCCATTTTTCCCTTTGTATCTCCCGATTACTTCTTGAGTTGGGAAATGATTATTTTGTTCACAACTTTGACATGACTGTTTATTTAGGGTGCTTGACTAAGATCATGACATCCTTGATGTCAAGGTCTCTAAAGATGTTGGTGATTTTCCGATCGGTGAACTATCGGTCATTGTTGGTGATGATGGTTTGTGCAATTCAAAACCAACATATTATGCTTTTTCACACACACTTTTGCACTTGTTTGACTATGATTTTGACCAACTATTCAACTTTGATCCACTTTGTAAATAAATTGACTATAATTAACATAATTTTTTTGTCCTAGTGCAAGTGGAAAGGGTTTGATTATTTCCATATCCCGTAGTGTGAATTACCACTAGAATTTATGTTTTGTAGCTCGACCATAGGTAGGTGTGTTATTTGGTTATTTTCTTGGCAACTTTTGGTTTTTTGTTTTGACATATTAGACGCAATCATTTTTTAGAGTCGACCAGTAATACCCTGCCTTAAGTATTCGTGAAACCATGATTCTTTATCTGTAAGACATCCCACATATCCTATGTGTAGTTCATTAATCACATATTTTATTTGTTCTTTCTTAATTAACACGTCTCTGTAATGACGTTGAGCATCCTCTTTTGTATAAATCTTGCTAAATGATAACAAATTGTGATGCATGCTTAGCCAAAACTTTGTTCAAGTTTTCCTTCCTTATTTCTATAGTTTTCAAATAATTTATGATAGGCTACATCCAATCTGGTTCATTAGTGGTCAAATTCATGCATTCGTCTTAGGTGACAGTTGGTGTCAGAATTGTTTGTTGTGTGATTGTATCTTCTTGATTTTTATTCTTACTAAATTCCAGTTTGGATAGGATATTGACTCTAGATTTTCTTCTCTACAAATGTGTCCAATTTTGACTTCTTCGAATTTTGACATTAGACCGATCACTTAGTGATAGTATTCAAGTAAGAACATATCTTTATCTTGGATTTGCTTATTGATGTGTCTGATTGTGAGTTGAGAATCACTTCGACATTTGAATCATTGTTCTTCCAAAGTCTTTTGCTAATAAAAATACTACTATGAGTGCCTCATACTCTGCTTTGTTTGATGCTTTGAACCTAAATCGCAAGAACGACTCTATTTTGATATCATACGGTCCTTCTAGTACTATGTTTGACCCACTATCTTTTATACTTTATTTGGCTTGAGGAGTGGATTTGAGGGAGAGGAAAATGATTGACTTGAGGGGAACGTAAAGAAAAAATGAGATTGTTTGGATTAAGGTAAATAAAGTGGAAAGTAAAGGAAAAAGAAGGCATATTTTATGAAAATTTGGATTGTGATCGGTGTGATTGAAATTTTAATTTTTTTATTTCTAAGAAATTAAGATTATAAATTTGCACTTGTTTTAAAAAATAATTGAAAAGACATATGGTTTATTTATTTATGCATTTTAGTTGTTAGTAAGACATTGTTTTTGTACTGTTCGAGAATTGAGTTCGAAAAAAATATGAATTATGTAACATTGTCTAAACATGCAAATTGCAAGATTACAATTTTCCCTTGTTGTTAAAAATAATTTAAAACAAAATATGATGTACATAGAACTCACTTGTGTTTAAAACATTATTGTTGCTACGATCCGTGAACTCAGTTAAAAGAAATATGAATTATTTGATATTGTGGATACATACAAAGTTATTGAAAATGAATTTTGATAAAAAGAAATGAAATGAAATTGAAAATAGAAATAATTATAAAATAGTTATGTGAAATTATAAATTTCATAAAATAATAAAATAAATCGAAATTGATTTAAAAATCCAACACCTACTTTAATGTTAAACATAGAACCGTACAATACAATATAATAAAAAAGAGTTGAATTACATCTTGTTAAAATAATTTTCTTGTACGATTCATGAACTCAACTAAAAAAAATTACATATTATCTAGCATTATCAATACATCTAAAAATATATAAAAACATTCGTAAATAAATTTAAAACTAAATTACTATTATTATTCACAAATTTGTTTTAATTATTACCCTTATTTTCAATTTTATTATTATTTATAATTTCCTTATTTTTACCACTATAATTATTATTAATGATTTATTATTATTTTATAAATTTATTTTAATTATTATTATTAATTTATAAAATTAATTTTATTATTATTATTTTAAAAAATATTATTATTATTATTTTATAAATTTATTTTAATTGTTATTATTTTTATCCAAAAACATATCAACCATATTGTTACTGTATTTTTTAATATTAATTTTAATTATAAATATAAAGTATGAAATATATTTATATGAAGAAGTTTAATGTGATGAAAAATAAGAAGAATGACAGCCACGATCTTATACTACCATGAAGCCAACATTAGCAAAACAAACCTTGAAGCTACCACATGCAACATGACAACAAACTAGGCAAAAATCATGCAAACCAAACATGCAACAAAAATCAACACACATAATTGATTATTCATCAAAGATTAACCTACAAAACAAATCTCATAATAAATTATCCTTTCATAATCGATTTCCACTAAAAAAAATCTATAACCGATTATCTCTTACTCCATAATCAATTATCATTAAAAAAAATCCCTAACCATTTTCATTCCTCCTTCATTAACCACCTCGACAACTACTAAAGTCAACCAAGAATGCAAACTGAACACCATGAAACCACTTCCAACACCCTCAACAATGAAAAATCACACTTGTCATGTATAAATAATGCAAGGCTAATTTTGTATTTTTATGTGGGCTAACATGGCTTTCTGCTTCTTTCTCACATGGTGAGCGAGGGTCTCATTTATTAATTTCCATGATTTTCCTTACGTCTTTTTCATCTACACACGACGTTGACTATCTAGATTTCTCTTAGGTGTCTCTTCTAGGTCGAGTTAGAGACTTCATGTTCAAGGAATTCGTCTGATAGTGTGCTAATTACCCCACGTAAGGGGGTATCTCGTCCCCTTGAAGTGTCCTCGCTTCGACAGGCTAACAATTATCTCCTATCTCTTTTATCTTCCCTTCACTGAGTCAACTTGGAGTATCTTGTGAGTTTCTTCATTATCTTCTCTTTGGAAAAAATGACGTAGATAGCCAGCTTGTACTAATTCCCCAATCTTTTAAGCCTAAACACTTTTAGGTATTGTGGTCGTAATTTCGGTGATATCGGCAATATTGCCTTTTGTCAACATGTGGTGGAGTAGGGATTTTCTATAGCATTGGAATAAGTTCAAAATTCAAGGCCTCTTCAAGTATTCAAGCATGATCCGTGTTCAAGGGAATGTACTTGTGAAATGTGGGGTTCGTGTTGTCTCCTTTAGTTTTTGCAATTAGATCGTGTGACGAGAGCGATCCCTATCCTTAGACTTTTGGCCTAAGGTCTCTTTGGTTCTTACCTAGCTTCAAAATTCCTTAAGCTCTTCAAATTGCATGAAATTAGGGGCTCTCTACTTGAGTTCATCAAATTTTAGTGCAGGTTTTTGGCATAGGTTGTCCGAAAATGGTCAAGGTTTAGGTGCGGTATCTATATGATGCATAACCACTTTTGGGCTAGGGTTTTGAATATTAAGTGCAACTCTTCTGAATTGCTCCATAAATGCTCAAAAGGATTCAATTTTTTCTTGTCTAAGGTTGACGAGGGCTATGGAGGAAAGATCATAGGGTCAGCTGGTGGTTAAATGTGTTCTGAACTTCATTACCAAGGTATCAAGATTGAATTTGGGGGAAGGTGAGTGAACCGAATTAATGTAGTTCCTTTTAAGGAAGTCGATAATTTTTTGTACAACATTTGAGGTATATAGACTAATCTACATGACATACACGTTGATGTGCTCATTAGGGTCCATGATACCATCATAACTGTCTAAGGTTGGACTATTCCAATTTGGTAGGAGAATGCAGTTTCCATTCTACCTTCTATCATGGGGGGTCAGCAAGAGGAGACACCGAAAATGTACGTAGAGATCAGTGGTCGGGATTGATCATTATGGAAAATGTCGGCCTCTTGAGCTTTTAGGATAATTGGTACATTGGAGCTAGCTGGATATTTGTGTTCGTTGTCGGCTTGCAGAGGTATGAGCCCTCTCCTTTCCAGTTTCTGCCTCATTCTTGCATTTTCATATCGGAGGTTAAAAGTTTATGCTCTTTTTCTCATGAGTGTTAGTATTTCTTTTCTCAACTCCATCATCATTTCCATTTGATTAACATGGTTATCACAGGGTTCCTCGTCCTAGCGTCTATCACTCGCCGTGTTTCGTGTGGTCACCATGTTTCATAGGGTTCCTTGTGCTGTTTTCTGAAGCCCCACGATTAGTGTCAAAATGTTCTTAAAGACCGAAATGACCTTATATAACCACTAACTTCAACTCCCACTACTTGGTTGATCTTGATCTTCATGATGCTCCATGTCTTGATTTTAGTTTATATCTTAATATCAGTCCGGTTTGGTCTTGATTGTAAGTCTTGATCTCAACGTGGGATACGTGAAACCAATCTGACGCTCAAGTCAATATAACATTAATGTTCAAATGTAATCAATTATAAAGAGTCACTCAATTATTTTTACTTGAGAGTACCTCCCTATTTATATTACTTTTTATGAATTTATACTTATACAAAATTTTACGAAATGCCCAAATAAATTCTAATTACAGATTTAGAATATGTTTAAACATAATATAATTTCTTAATCATGCTTAATTATTTATAAGAACATGTCTATGTCGAATATTTTAATTTTGATGTTACGACACGCCTACCTCACAAAACGATAATATAATTTAAAAAATATGTTGATTTTTGAAGATGATATTGGTTTTCTTTTATACGTATCATATTATTTATTTTTTTATACTTTTCTATTAATATTATTTGAATTTGAATGAATTTAGTCTTTTAATTTGAATTTTAACTTTAATTTTTACACACCTTATTCAATTAATACACATAAAATAATGCATCATTATTTAAATCATTCATATGTGTGGATGAAAGTTTTGTGTTATATATTTAGTTTATTCCTATTGAATAAAATATAATCTTCAACATTTTATAGGGATATATAATCAATAGTATGACAAACGTTCATACTCACACCACTCATTAACATTTTATTCAATACAAATTAACATCTCTTTTGAATTGAAAGTTGTTTATAAAATATATTAGGAATATTAAATTCCATGTCAACAAAAAAAAATATTATTGATACTTCATTCTACTACTACTTCATTATGGATAATAAATATTTAAAATATAAGTAAATTTTCATCATTATCTAGATAACAAAACAATTAATATATGTAAATAGAATGAAATTGAATATGCATAATTAAAAACATAATATCAAATTATTCAACTTTAGATTGGTTAGTTACGTACATTAAGTGTCATAAGTTTAACATCTAATTAAAGTGAATTTTTGTTTTCCAGTTGATAATAAAGACATCTTATAGAATATATTTTCTTAAAATAGGTGATTTTATTATTATTTAAGATTATGATTTCTTTATTTAATTTATTCCTATTTTATATATTTTTAATAAAAAATCTTAAATATTTTAAATATTTGTTCTCTAACGCTCTGTTTTCATCTAGGTAGATACTATTCATCAAGATGGATTTGTGGATGTGTTATGTGTTTGGATATGGTGATGTGCGAAGAAAAGAAAGCACGAAAAGAAAGTAACATAGTAAAATCGTTCCTCCTTTAAGTGAGAAGAAAGAACGAGAAAAAGAGTGTGTCACGTAAGATTTTACGTGATTAGCCCTTACATAAAATGAAGAATGATTGATGCATGAAAATAAGAAGTAATGGATGAAAAATGAAAAATTCATATACCATAAATGATTATAGAACATAAAAAACTGACTATTAGCGACATCATAGTATGTGACATAATCGATTATATTCACCACATAATCAATTATGAATTTATTTTTAGTGGATGAACTTATTTTTAATGGATAATCTATTATCCATTTCACATAATCGATTATTTAACATTTTATATTTAAAAATATTTAGCTTACTTATTATTATATATAAAATATAATTGATTATATATATATATATAATTAATTATATAATATAATAAAAAATATTAAATATCAAATAAATTTATATAATAAATATATTTAATAATTCTTAATAAAAATTAATAACAATAATAAAAATATAATTATAATATAATATAATAAAAATAAATATAATTATTATAATATAAAATAAATTTATATAATAATAATAATAAAATAAAAATATTTAAATTTAAATTTCAATTAACCTTAACCTTAAATTTAGTTCTAATCCTAATTTTAACCTTAATCATGAATGTAATCATAACCCTAATTCTAATCTTGCACTACAAGAAAATCATTGAATAGAAACCAATTTTAGAGACAAAAAATAATTAGTTCTTATAGTGACTAAATTAGAGACCACTTTAGAGACTAAAAAAAAATTTGTTTCCTAAATTAGTTTCTATTATGGTTAAATAGTTTCTAAATTGATATCTAATTAACTATCAAGGTTTTTGCTACCAAAATTAGAATCTAAATAATTAGTAATTAAAATATTGGTAGCTAATTAGTTACTAATTTAGAAACTATTTAACAGTCATATAAACTAATTTAGAAATAAAAAACTATTCATGAATGTAATCCTAACCTTAATTCTAATCTTATATACTACAAACCCTAATCATAATCTTAGCCCTAAATTTAATCATAACCCTACTCCAAATCCTAACGTTGACCATAAGTGTACACATAACTCTATACCTAGACCCTAACCCGAATCCTAACCGTAACCCTAAATCAATCACATTAATCTTTCAATCATTTTTAAATACAGGGACACATTTGTAATCGTACATTTTTATCAATTAAAAAAATAAAATTTCAATCACATTTATCACGACACTCACAAATTTTCATAAATTTTTCTTATACTTTTAACTTTATTTACCTTGATCCAAATAATATCATTTTCTTCTCACTTTGCCATTAAATCATCTCAAATTCAATATAATCTCAAATTCAAGTTATCCAAAATGTCTCTTTATATAAGTAGAATAAAAACTAAAGTCGTTTGTTTTTTTATGATAAGAAATCAGTATCAAATTTACATGATTAATAAACTAAATTAATGATTTTTTCTAAAACTCGGAAACTAAATGGATGAATATAAAACCTTTTATTGTTAAAAGACTATTTTGCTATTGGTTTTCCTGTTAAAAAAATCAAATTACGCGTATCCCATGGGGTAACAAAATTAAAAATAGTCACCTTTTGAGCTAATTGTAGGGCAATGAAATTTGAAAGACTAATGAAAAAACTTACACATGGAGACATTGTCTTTATCATGTTAATCAATTGTAGCAGTATTAAAAGAAGAGAACAAATTGGAAAAAAGTTTGAGAGGTGGAGTGATTTTGATGACCAGAAGAAAGATCTATAGAGGTTTTGACTTGTTGTATTGAATTTAATAATTGAGGGTATGAGTGTGTTCCTTTTCATAGATGGAACTTGCCCAAAAGAAAAGAATGAAGTTCTCTGAATGATGATTGCAATATGTTGTATATCCAGCTAAGTGTGCAAAATATCCATGCAAAAGATAATATAAAAATAATATGTGGCAAAAGACTGCGGAAAATCTTTGATATTATACATGAAATAGATGGAGCAGGATCTCCTCAAAATATGCACTTCAATAATGAGTTTTTAATACATATGTTGAGAAAAAAACATATTTATTAAATTAAATGTTGTAAGTTATTTCCCGATTATTACTTTTCTTTTGTCTTCGTGTTATTATAGTGTGGAATATCTCCAACTTTAACCTAACTTAATAAATTTGAAACTTTCACTCAAATAAAAACATATTCGTTTTTAGAATTATTTTCTTTTGTTTGAATAATTTGAAGATTCAATCAAATAAAATAAAATAAATTACGAGTCTGATGTGTTTGGTTGTTTGTATATGTTGAAAAGTTATTGTTAAGTTTTTAAAGCATTATCACTAAGTGATATATTATGTCAATTTGACTGTTCTTCAATCTACCAAAAAAGTACTCAAAGTTGATTTTGAGTGTGGAAGAAAAATCTTAATTTACGTGAGTTATGTGAGATTCTATTAATAATTACATTGTTATTAATCATTACAAGATAAATAAACATATATACTATATATAATATAGTTACATCACACTTTAAACATTTTTTCGTAGAAAATTATAAATATATACATCTAAAAAAAGGTAAAAAAAAATAAGTTTTTTCTTTTCCCTTTTAGATTATTTTTCTCATGAAATATTATATGTTTTCATGTAATACATAATTTTTTATTACTGTAAAAATGTTTTTAGACAACGTTTTAAAGGTCTTATGCTATAATTTTAGAGTCGTAGTGTATGCACACATTGTCAATAGTCTTGAATTATAGACGACAGTCATACAATTGTAGTCTATTAGACTACTATAGGTGACGATTATGCACAAAACAGTCACATTGCGTAGGTAACCCTAAAATATTATCTTCAATCTTGTTCTTATTTTTCATGCTTTGTTATTGTTGATAACCCAACAACTGGTATCGTCTATAGGGACAAGAAAAGAAAGTCAAGAAGATAAAGAAATGACCACCAAGTTTGATGTCGAGAAATTTTTGAGAGAGAACAACTTCAGGCTATGGGAACTCAAGATGGTGGACCGAGGTTATGGTAAAGGAACATAGATTATGGAGGAGCTTAAGAGCTTTAGTGGTGACACATAGCAATGACAATAAGGAGAATACGAGCAACAATTTCAAACTTGGGAACCATCATTTAACACTGAAAATGGAGAAAAACCCATAAAAAAAGCACAAAAAGTATGAAAAGTAACATAAAAAATAACAAGAAAGACACATTGCAAGGAATGAAAGCAATGGTACCAAGGAGAGGTTGCAGAGATGACAACAATGGGAGCAGTGGAGAAAAAAGTTCGAAGACGAAAAGGCCTGAGTGAAAAATAAAAAGTGTTTAGACCATGATTATGACCTAATAACCATAGTCTATATAGTAGACACGGGGGTAAGCGACGGTTGTCTAAAATATGTTCACTTGAGCAAAAATTTTGTAACAAAAGAAAAATTGAACAAAGAACAATGTAGTTAAAATTGTGATTTACATCATAAAATTGTTCGATCCTAAGAGCCTGTAGAATTGTTTGATCCTACGTGTGATAGTGGCACAGTGAAATTACCATATCATCGAGCAAAATCCTGATTAAAACAAAACCCAAACCCAACTAAAAAGTAAGGAAATTAAAAATTCACCTTCTTGTTTCATGTTTTTTTTATATATAAAAGCTTTTATGTTAGACATTACTATACAACTTGATATCTCATCTAGGCTGACACCTCAAGTAGCAACAATCATTTGCCATCATATGACAAAATTATTATTAAAAAAAAGAAAAAAGAAAAAAAATACAAAAAGAAAAATATGGGGGGACTAGAACAAAACCCATATGTTAACAAAAACGATACATAGGTAGATTATACCTATTCATAAAGAATTCTATGAACAGACTAGATGGAAACATATTATACCAATGAAATGATTCTCTATGAATAAATCTTAAATTAGTCAACTTATCAGCATACGCATTTTCTTCACAAAAAAAATATGACTAACCCTAAATCTGATTTTCCGATAGTAATCAAGACAAATATTCCATCGATTATGAAGCAACCACATAACATTAGTCCTAGTAGTAGTCTTGTTTCATGTGTTTTTTGTTGCACCGGTTGTTGACCTTCTTGGTTGAATAAATTTTAATTAAAATAAAACTCAATTAAGAAACTTGTAACACACATGCATCTCTTCAGTAATGTTCACGGGTTACATGCATCTTTTCATTAGAATCCAATTAAATATAAAATAAATAAAAAATTAGAAATGACAATGCACTACAAGAAAAGTTAGTATTACATACAACCAAAATCCGTATGTAAGACAATAAATCCATATGTAAACAAAGTTACATACGAAAAAAATCCATATGTAAAACTGTCGTATGTAACCATTACATACGGTGAAAAATGGTGGAGAGGTTAGAAGTTGAGAGAGAAAGCACAACCATGTTGGCCTTTGTTGTAATCAACAAAGTGAAAACAAAAAAAATGCCTTGCGTCCTAACCCTAATTGAATAACATGGTAGATGGGGTAGGTTGAAATTGGAAAAGTAAAGGGGAAACAATAAGAAGTAGAAGAAGATAACAAATTACTTTTATATTCTAGATGGAGATGGTTAGGGTTTTGAAGGATATTTTGAGAGGAGACGTTGGGAGAAGAACTTAGAAATTTATACACAAATTTTAACATAGGTAAGACAAAAACTTAAATTTTTTAATGCATTAAATATATCAATATAGGATAAAATTCATATGTAACTATTTTCATTTTTTTTAAATCCGTATATATACAGATATAATCTGTATATAAATATTTCAGTTTTTTAATTAAATATATAATACCTTATATACGAATTAAATCTGTATGTAACTATTTTCGTTTTTTTAATTAAATATGTAATACATTATATATGGATAGAATTCGTATGTAACAATTTCCGTTTTTTTAATTAAAAATGTAATGTTGTATATACGGATATGATTCGTATGTAATTATTCTCGCTTCATGGCATCAAAATTACATACAAATTATGTCCGTATGTAATTACTTTTGGTTTACATACGGAAAAATCTGTATGTAATGTGTATTAAATCCGTATGTAAATATCCGTATGTAACGCTCAATTTACATACAGATTCGTATCTGTATGTAATAATCAATATGTAAATAAATAATTTCTTGTAGTGATGGTTCATGTAATGTGCATCTCTTCTCCTCTTTCTTATGAAATTAAAAAATCGCAATCATAGACCCAAGTCAATGGCACTATACTTACAAATTGAGGAAACCAAATGGAGATGACGAGCACTTGTTTGAAGGTCAAGCCCAAGGTGGTGGGAAAGATGATAATGTTCTTACCATCCCACCTTTAGAGAAGGAAAATATTTTTATTAATGTGCTTCATGAAGGAGATACAACTTTTTGAAAAAAGTAAAGTTTATGATCTGTGTTACGATGTCATAATTTCCAATCTTGTAAACTCTCCATGATTCTAACCATAATGTAGATTTTAACTATCTTTCTAAACATTAACTCAAACTGCCAATCTCAATTTCGCTTAAACAACTAAAATCTCACTTTAAGTGAAAAATAGATCAATAGTACAATCTAAGTATTACTTAAGCGACAAAATCTGGTTTAAGCGAAAACTAAATCGAGATTTGATCTAATTTATTGTCAAAATTTTGCTTAGTTCGCTTTGAACAAATATTTCTTTATTTATAGCTTGATTATTGAATATTAACAAAACTCAATTTTCTAAACAAAACAACTTACGTATATTTCCACATACTAAAACAAACTTCTAAAGAATAAATTTCTATTAAATCATTACAATCTAATATGACAAAACAAAACTTATCTACACTAAAATTATTATATATTCAATCAATGCATATCTCAAAAAACTTAAATCAATTTCCAAATTAGTTTGAAACTCAATCCAATCAATTATATAAACATCTTCCACAATTATTCTATTCAGAAACAATTCACAACATAAATCAATACTTTTCAATAACATTAGTAGCATAAATCATAGTTAATTTATAAAAACCACCACATTGACATATTTTTAAATTTTCAAAATATACAATTCCAATTCCCATAAAAAATAATATTCATATACAAAATATATTATTATGACCAAATTAAGTTTAGACAATTCAGATTTTCTATCATAATGTGTAATCACAATTAAATTAACTTTCATTATCTTTTCAAGTTTACTTAATTAAAGCTTAAGCTTTAAATTTTAATACTCTCCCATGAAGACTATTGTATATCAAATATTTTGATCAACAATCTAAACATACCAAGACATTCTTGGACTAACAAAGATTCACATTTGTCTTAGAAATCTCACATGGAAAAACTTATCCTGCAAACTTTCTCTTAAAACCAACTTTAGATAATGAGATAAAGAGAAATTTACTCAAAAATAACTTTTGATAATACAAGATCAAAATTTCTAAGGTTGACTCGAATATATGAAAAGATCAACAACTATTTAATAAATCTAAAGAAAAAAAACAAAAAAATATCTTAGAGAAATATTAAATTTTTTGAAATAAAATTTCAATAGTTAACTTTTATATTTATAAGCTTTTAAACTTAATAATAAAATACCTTTTTATATTTAAAACACTTGTAGAGAATTTAACTCAAATATTACAAGTTTCACAAGTTATGGGTTAGATTCACGATCATAAATTTTGTTAGAGTACCATGTTAATTTAAAGAAAAATATAAAACTGAGAAAAATATATAAAATAGAGACTTGTGATTGAACTCACTAAATAAATGAACCAATAAAATATAAATAATCTAAATATAACTGTAATAACTATATTATTTAGTTTATTCAAATTTTTAAAATAAAAAATAAAATCAATCCTTCAAGGCCCAAAATGATAATATTTGGAGCACTTATTTCAATTTTTTATTTTCTGTTTTTACTTTTTAATTATAAAACAATCCCATTGCTTTTAATCTGTTTCTTATCTTCCATAAAATCTATAATGAAAAAATACAAATAGGAGAAAAAACTGAAGTACACACCCCGTTAATATTTTAGTTACTTAATACAAGTCTGTAATAACATAAAAACTAGTATGTTATAATAAATACAATAAAAATACCTCAACATGTTAACATAATATAATTCATGTTGAGTGAAATATTCAATATGTGGATTTTCAAGTAAATACATGAAAGTCATTTATATAAAAAAAATTCATACTACTTGTAATTCAAAATAAATTTATGAATTCTTTTTATATATTATTTATCTTGTTCATCGAGATTCCCAATTTTGCACTTAATCCCAAGAAAACATGAATACGATGTCATGGATAATATGAAAATCGTGATGTGTAATAATATGAAGATCTTCCAATAACAAATTATGAATGTGTAATTAGCATATTAAACGTGTCTTGAAAGTATTTTATGAAAATTAAATTAACATAAAGAAGAAGAATGAGAAAAGATTGTGTTAAGTGATCTACATGTGGAAAGTAATTATAATGAAGGAATGGTATGAATGCAGAAAATAAGAAGAATATTGAAGATAATGAAGGAATGGTATGAATGGAGAAAATAATAAAGAGGCAGAAGAGAAGTAGGTGGCATGGGTTGGATCCAAAAAGAGAAGAAGAGTGAGGAAATAAGGTGTTGGTTTTCCAAAGCAGGACCAAATGTGCACAAGAATTAGCCAACTAAGCTTCTGTGATGGGATTTAGCTGTATAGCGCATTTTGTGATCAAAATTTGGTCTTTATATGATATGTGGAAGCTGATTCTCCTCCATTATGATTAATCTTTTATCTCCATGTGCCCTCCATCAATGTCAAGTGGGCTTGGTGGCCCAGTGCCAGTTATCAACAATCTTTTGGGAACGTTCTTCTCACTTCCTCCACCTCCAAAGCGTGCCAAACAAGTCCTACCCAATTACACAATTAGTTTTAGTTTTAGTTTTAGTTTTCCACTTCAAACGTTACAATTTCAAATATGTGTGCAAAGCACTTGTAAATTGACCAAATTCCAAGCTTACACACGCCTCATAAGTATTGGTCAAATCAAGCATTTTGGTCACTCACCCCATTTATTATACACACTCCTAACCAACACAACAATCCCATTACCAATTCTTCCAACTGGTCAAGGATTCCTAACCCCTAAATCACAACTCAATCAAACCTCTTCCCTTCACCCACTTTCAATATAAAAATCCATACTTTCAAAAAACAAAATCAAAATCCACATCTTCAAAAAACCACATACACAGTTTTCAAATCCTCCTTCGGTAGGGAAAATGCAAGATACCCTTCAGCAACAAACCAAGGAAAGTTCGGAACTTCCACCAAAAATGCCTTTTGCCGGGCAAATGGTGGGTGATTTAAGCGATGGACAGCATAAAGGTGGGTACTTGGCAGTGGTTCCCCGGTCCAGACCGGCCTGCACCTGCGCGAACCGGCCTGGTTCGGTTCGGTGCGCGCGGCACGGATACGTAGTTCCAGGGGAGAAGAAGAAGCGCGTGGCGAGCAAAGAGATCCTGAGGAGAGCACTGACACCACCAAAACGTTTAGGACTTAGATGGTTGAATTTCAGACCAACCCCTAGTAGACTCTCTAACATGTCCATGGCTTGATTTTCTATTTCTTTTTGTTTCTTTTTTTCTTCTTTTTTTCTTTGGATGTTTTGTATAATCTAGTCTGACAATCCAATGAACTTAGATTATTCTATATTCTTTATGAATGGTTTCAGTATTTTTGCAGTTGAATGATCTGGTTTCAGATCATTGTCTCTTGAAAGCTGAAAATTTGTTGTAATAAGAAAACCGGTGATGTTTAGACAAAACTTAAACCAGTGATATACTTGTGTACTATTGCTTTGTCTGATGATAGTGATAACATTGGTATGCGGTCTGGCACTTAATCATAGGAATCGGAAATATTCTTGCAATAAAGTATTGAACTTTTGCTTTGTTTTCCATTTTGTGTGATTAATATGCTGTGCAATTAGGCTTTATTGCGTATCCATCTCATGGTTGTGATTTCTTGAAGTTAGACCCAACTGGGCAGTTTTCTTCATTCACTTTGTCAAGATATGTTTTGGTAGGCAGATACTAATAATATATGTGGTTTTTTGAGTTCATCACAATTCCAGATTTGTTCTGAATTCTTAACTAAGATTGTGATATCTGAACAAGAGGATGGGAGATAAGAATCTTTTGATTGCTGTTTTTAATCATGTTTCAATTTCACTTGGAAACCAGCATTTAAGGTTAATAAAGCCTCATTTACAGAGAGGCAACACAAATCACCCGATCAATTCAGTGACTAATGAGCATGTTCAATATACAGATACAACTAAATTTTGTAGTTGACCCATCTCCATGATGACATGAGTAATATTGAACATTTCTTATTTTTATATATTTGCAGTTACACCCAATGGCTTCTTATTTGGAAGCTTGACCACTTCAAAATACCTCATTTCCACCCATTTAGTGCATAGCAAATACCACAAATTGTTTTAACTTTTTTTTCCAATATCTACACACAAGCCCTATTTAAATAAACACCCAAATCAACTCCTAAAAGAAATAGTCACCTAATTTAGAAACCGTCAGGGTTTTTATTAAAAAATAGAAATTAAAACGTGGGAAACAAAATAAGGTTTGACCAAAGAAAAAAATGGAGTTTACTTCAATAACAAAACTATATTAACTAAGAATACATTATGAAAGTGATAATTTAGAAAAATTAAAAGGTCACACTATATTGCAATGCAAAAGGCCCTACCTATTCGTAATCGAGAATATACATATCTCTTTTCCAATCCCAACTAACAGATTGACAAATAACAGCATTCTAACATACTATAAGCTTTGATTGGTTCAATTGGTTGTGGAATCATCAACAGGATGCCAGACTCTGTTGAAAAACCACATGGAATCAGCTGTAACAGCAAAGTCATCTTCATTTCGGTGCCAGCTATAGTGAGCATGTGTTTTGTTCTTTATTTCGAAAATGGCATGCCCAAAACTTGCTTCCCTATATGCAGAGTACTCAGGTTGTGGATTTGTCATGCTGCAATGCAAAGAAAAGACACACATCATCGATCAAACTAAGCCTCATACAGAAGAGAATTAAGTTGATAATACAAAGAAGAAAAATTCTGTAGAGCTTACTTCGTTGCTAAGCCTTCAATGTTCCCTCCATCACCAATGTTTACGTATACAGGAGCTGACAGGTCCTTCACAGGTCCACATCGACCATTAACAAGGTTGTATTCAATGTTGGATATACGTTCCTGATGAGGGTGCATAATAATAGTGGTTAGAATATTCTGTGGCCTAATCATAAGCTGCGTATGTTTGTTCAAATTTTAAATTAGATGCCTGGCTTAGGGACAATTTGTAGCACTTACACTTCGTTCATAGGCATGGACGTGACCAGCGAACACAACATCAACCTTGTACTTCACAAACCAAGGCTCAAACATTACCCTCATGCTTTCCCCTTCCATGTAATGATAAGTATAACTATTATACCATGGTGAATGCACAAGAACAATCAACCAAGGGGTCTTGCTTCTATCAACCTTTTTTAGCTCTGCCTCAAGCCATTCATATTGGGGAGTATATTTACCTACGAAAGGAAAATTATATTAGTGCAGAAAAGGTTATGACCACTAAGCAAAACTTGAACGTTAAAAGGTAAAGTCAAGATAAATCTTTTTTAAGCATGACAAGAGAAAAAGGGTGTGTATTAAAAATGTTACCATATGCTGAATATGAAGCCAACACTATTATGTGCGCCGAAGCTATCTTGACAGAATACCAAAAGGGTTCAGTACTTCCTGATGCTTTGTAAGGGACATGATAACGGTGCTTGAAAGGTTTAAAAGGTTCCGTTTCACCCTGAAAAGTATCACAATTTCGCCCTTTAGAATTTACTTCTGAACTCAAATTAGCACTTGGTAGAAGAAGCATAACACGAGAGTCATAATTTCTAATTTGAGTAATTACTTTGTGATTAAAACTTCACAAATAATCCAAAGAAATAACTTTAGTGGTATGTGTTTGGATAGTTTAATGAAGTCTTAGGTCCTCAATTCATTAGAGAACTTACAAGCTCAGGAGCATAGTCAAGTTCATGGTTCCCTGTAGCCCAAATCCAGGGTTGATAAGCAGTATTTCTTTCTACGAATCGTCCCCATGTATCCCATCTGACATTATCATGATTTGGATGATTATCTGCATAAGAGAGATCTCCCACAAACAACACAGCCTGCCCTTTGTGAGGGTTTGATTCGTAGTGAGCAAGGGTCGTGTTTGAATCAAAAGTTTGACCTAGATCCCCTGCAAACAAAAGCCCCACCATGTAAAATTAACTGACATTCTTAAACCTCGATGTATAAACATTATAGTTTACTAAAGTACGTGTAAATCAAATAAACATTATAGTTTTGAGAGAACACAAAGTTACCAATGAGGCCAAATGTATAAGGTGCATCTGGGTGAACTTCAGGAGGGGTCATAAACCAAAATTGTCTTATTGTATGCCCGATTCCAATCTCATAATAATATTTTTTGTTAAACTGCGAAAATGAAAAAGTTGAGTTAAGAGTGGTACTCATAAAACATGGTGAATTCAATGAACAAATATTTGTCTTTGGAAGAACCATAGCATAGCATGCAGCAACCAATGATCTCTTACCTCTAAATCTCTAAGGGTGCAGTGATGAATAAAACCAGAGGAGTAATTGAAGAATCTATAGGTAACATGATTTCCCTTGGCCACCTCCCTCTTCTGCGAGCTATCCTCACTCCAGTACTGTACTAGACTGTTTCCTGGTTCGTCCACGGTTACCCATGATACAATCATGGCCCTTCCCACATGGTCACCTATTGTTATATGAACCTGCAAAACAAATTAAGCACACGAATGAAGGCCACATGTGTGAAATTAAGCACATGAATTAATGCCACATGAATACGATTATGACCCTTCCCACATGGTCTCAAATTATGCACATGAATCATGTTGTGTTGATTCATAGATAAATCAAAATTGGCTCTTATTTTTTTAATATATATTTATATATTTTTTAAATAAAATAAATAATACTATTAGACCAAATAAGCATAATATTTGTACTAATTTTTTCAAAACCTAACATATCGGAATAAATCAAATTATTCTAATTCTCTTTTAGGTTAAATTGTTTTAGTTCAAGAGACCCTTATAAGTGAATTGTGTATTTTTTATAAATACGAAACTCACGAACAATAGTTCAATAAACTTAGAAATTATATATTAAAAAACAATTAATATCATTTTAATATTTCTAAGTTGACTTACAGTTGTTGATCACTTTAGAGTTTATAAAAATATACGTAATCCAACTATAATACTTGAACTGAAACAATTTAATCCAAAATTAAACTAATTTGATTTATTCAGGTACGCTAAATTAAATTTGAAAAAAGATAGAAATATTAGTCTGACATTATTATTTAATTTACTATAAAATATATATAAATATAAATTTAAATTTAAAATATAAAAGACGCCCTTTTGATTTATCTATGAACTATTATATCAAATAGATAATTTTTATTTATCTATGAATTCTTATATCAAGTAGATAAATCAAAGTTGAGTCTTTTATATTTTTTAATCTATATTTATATAAAATAAAATAAATAATAATGTGAGATGAAATAGTTGTAATATTTGTATTTAGGTTAACGTTTTTTTAGTTAAAGTAGAGGTTTATAATGAAGAAAGAGAAGTGAAGGTGTTTTGATTTAAAAATATATGAGAGAGTTTTGAAGTTGTGTTTTGAAGTTGTGATTGAAGTTATTAAGAAAAAGTTGAAGCTAAGAAATTGGGAGTTATGATAGTAAAAAAGGAAGAAATGAGAAGAAAAAGAGATACCTGCTGAGGAGCATTGTAGCCAGAAGGTGCGGCGAAAACATCACTGTGAAGCGGCATATCCTCTGTTCTCCTTACCTTCCTCATGAAAGGGCTTGTCTTTCCTCCATGAGCCACATTGAGAAGGATCAGAAGCAACGCTGCTGCACCAAAACTCTTTCCACCCATTATGAATCTGTTCAACACTCTCGCTTCTTCTCACCTTATTTATAGCCATAACACACCTAATCTTTTTTATCTTTTCAAAATTTACTTTTCATACCATTATTAGTTACAAGATTAGATCTACTTACGATTCATTCAAAATAATAACGGACCCCGAACATCGCGATTTCTTACACCCATTATTTTTAACTTTAAATATTCAAATTTCAATTTATAAACACAATCACTTTTTTAATCCTCAGACTGTGTTTTTTTTTTTTATGTTTATGAAAAGGTTAAATTTTTCAAATAAATTATTTTCATTTTTTTAAATAATGCATTCACGGTTTTCAATGCTAGAAACTGAGTGTTCCAGGAACATTTTTCCAGAGATCTTAAATTTGATAGAGGTTTCTTGTATAAATATTTACAAAATTTAGTAACAGTAACTATGAATATTAACAAACTAATTATCGCTGAAATATAAACAGTTTAATTCAATATATAATAATTTAGATTAATATTTTAAAATAAATACTCAATATTTTAAATATTTTATTAATTCTATCTTAACATAATTTAAAAATAAATAATATTTATTATCACTCCTAATTATATTTTATATTATTTTTGAAAAATACTCATGAAATTAAAGATTAATTACAACTATTCCATTCTTATTAAAAACATTTTCCAATAATCATGAAATTTATATATGTTTTTTAAAATTATATAATTATATATTAAATATTAATCAAATGTATCAAATATTTTTTAAATTTAATTTCTCAGCTTTATTATCTATTTATAGTTTAAAAACGTAGATTTGGAATTTAACTTTCAAGAAACCAATTTCTAGTAGCGAGGAGTTATATTAAAATGTAATTAAATTTAAATTTAACATTTTATATCAGAGTATATTTAAATTAATACAATTAATTATTAATATTGATAATTTTAATTTTATTAAAAATCGTAATTTTCAAATATTACATTATAGTAATTCGAGATAAGAAAGAATACGGAGCAAAAGATTGTTGGCAATTTAAATTTCGATTTAAATACGTTATAAATTTTAAAAAAGATTACTTCGTTTAATTCTTAGCAAATTTTAATTTTTGAAAATAATTCATTTATTTAGAAAAGCATATTATCATAAAATTTAAATTATTTTCATTAAATCTCATACATATAAACTCAAAAGATATAAATTTAAATTCAAAATCAATTCGTTATTTATTCTTACAAAAACCACTGTTTAAAAAATCTAATTGATTGATCTTAATAGTAGGAAAAAAAAATAGTAAATCTATCAAATGACTTATTTTAGTAAACCGATAATCGACCTAATAATTTGTTAAATATTTGAAATAACAGATAAAACATGGTTACGGGAGATTTTTTTACACGCTGTGAATAAAAAGGATCAAGACAATATATTAGTTCTTCATTTTTCAGAAAATTAAATAATAATGCATTATTTTAATTAATTTTTTTACGGTTTCAAAAAACTTAGTAATAGTAATACGGGAAATTCTAAAAATAATGATAAAATAAATTTCTATAAAATATAGTTTTTCTTTAAAAAAAAGAAGAAAGCCAGATAATTAAAGTTATACTATTACGTGCTCTCAAAAGCTAGAAGAAAATTCTGTACTAAATGTTCTCTGTTTTTATTCCTCCCAGTCATTATTCTGAAAAGAAATTTAATTTATCATTATTTTGAATTTGACAAAATTTAGAGTATGACTTTGACCATATGTTTTGAGGAATTTTGGTGTATAATATATGATTTGATTTTGGAAAACAGGGTAACTAATGCGCCTCATTTTTTATTTTGCTTCTTTATAAAGCATTGTCATCGGTGGAGACTCAAAGTTCCTAAATGGAATGTCAATGGTATTACATAGCATAATAAACAATTATAATTATTAAGTGAAAAGGAAACCAAAGTTATACAAATCATCATTACAAAAGATTACAAAAAATTCAAATTAAATATTAATTGTAATTAATCAAAATTATTTGAAGATATTAAGATTTAGTGTCTTATTAGTGAAGTGCAGACACATAGAATACTAAACAATTCAACATCTTATCAAGTTTGTAAAAATTCATTAACAAAAGATGTTCATGGATCAAATCAACTTGTAATTATCTCTCACGTAAAACACTAACAGATGAACAATGTTGTTTTCATTTCATATATGTTACATTTGATTTAACAAAATGTTAAGTTCAACACTACACCTCACTTATTACTATTAATACATGTGATATACTTTTATAATTAGTTTTTTAGTATATACATTTTTTACAGTTTTATTTTCAACGTTATGGTCATTATTTTTATCTTAAATGTTATATGGTAATTATTTTTTAATTGAATTAACTGTTTTTTCATTACTGTAAAAAAATTAAAGATGCATGCCGACGTGTCTATCTTCCACTTTCCATTAGATAATGGCAATGCCATATGCAACTAACTATGCGTCTTTCAAAATGAACAATGACTTGACATAATTCAACATTACTAAGACCATTTTAAAATTTCTGAAATTAGGTAGAATAAATTAACAAAAGAAATTAAAAGATTAAATCACACAAAACTCAAATACTTTTTTTCTCCTATTGTTTTGTTAGAAGGTCAAAAACACTCGATAAATGATCCTATTAGCTGAAAGCATTATTCAACAAATCAACATATATTCTTTGTGTAAGAGTTCTTTTTGTATATACCTTTTGTTATCAATAAAATTGTTTCTTCAATATTGTTCTTGTTTCTTGCTTCGTTATTGTTGAGAATCCAATAATTGACGTCGTCTATAAGAACAAGAAATGAAAGTCAAGAAGATAAAAAAAATGATCACCAAGTTTGACATAGAGAAGTTTTTTGAGGAGAACGACTTCGGGTTGTGGATACTCAAGATGGAAGCCATCTTAATTTTGCAAGGTTGTGTTGATGCTCTGAATGGTGAGACAAACATGACAACATCTATGTCACAGAAGGAGAAGACTAACATGGTCAATAGAGTTAGGAGCATCATTGATAGCATCCTCTTCTTCCGGTTTGGCTCCAATGATGAAATTGAATGAGGTTAGCACAATGGATGAACGAATCAAGGAAGAACTTCTAAGAGGCCATGAACCCTTGCAGTAGCCGTGAGGTATAGGGAGAGTGATAGGCGAGGCTTAATCACTTAGAGAAAGATGGAAGAGATCAACAAGGTGTCTATCCTAGAGACACTAAACAAGGAGAGTTATTAGCATGCAAATTGGCAGCATAACTCTATATTCATTGATCTGAAAAATACAATGCCTTACACCTTTATTTAGGTGACATGGCCGGCAAAATACAAGGCAATTTGGAGGGTGATTTAAATTCAAATTTTGGGGCCTATTCTTGATCACATTGCAAGTGTGATGGTAACAAGTTTAGCATGTTTAACCTAGGCGTGTAAAACCCATATGTGACCGTGATAAGGTTTAAGATAATTGAGCCTAATTAAATCCTAATTAGGTTTAGGAACCCTAACCTAATTCTATTCTATCTGTGGCCCAAATACAAGCCCAAATTCTTATGTTACTTGGCCTAATTTAAGGCCGAATTATTTTACAAGAACTAAAATTATATTCTAATTTATATCACTAGGTTATGCCTCATTCAAACATGTATAAAATTGTACCTCTACTTGAAGTAGTTGAGTCCCACCCATCTTATATTCTTCTAGCCATTGTCCTAGTGGTTGGTCCTTGGCTAGGGGTTCTACCATCAATCATAATCTTGTGCCTTGGAAATAAGTCACTAAGAGAAGTCGCGAAGGAGAAGACTATTGAGTGAATATAGGTGAAACTTGAGTAATTGTATATGAGCAAGTCATTGGCAAAAAAACTTTATCTGAAGCAAAAACTATATTCATTTAGAATAACCGAGTCAAAAGCAAGGGTGGAACAAATGACAGATTTCAGTAAGATCGTGGATGACTTGGAGAATACTGAAGTGAAATTGGAAGATGAGGATAATAATTTAATTCTTCTTAGTGCCTTACCTAAGATGTATGAACATTTTAAAGACATTTTTTGATTCAAGAAGGAGCATACCATTATCCTAGAGGATTAAGGAGCATCAAAAGTTTAAAGAATCAATGGGGGTAAGAAAATGGGTTGAGTTTGAACGTGTCAAAGTCGAAGGGAAAGAAAGAGAATGAATTCAACAAGAAGAAGTTTAATGTTTAATTGCTACAAGAAAGGTCATTATAAGTCAACTTGTCCAAACAAGAAGAGGAATGGAAAAGACAAGAAATCTCATTTCAAGGAGTGTGCTAATGTTGTTGTAACATTTGATAACTACAAGTCTGCAGGGGTGTTTGTGTCTGATACACAAAGGAGTTGGGTCATGGACTCAGGTTGCACATATCGCATGTGCCTAGTGAAGGAATTCTTTAAGACCTTGTGATGGCAGAGAGCCCAAATTAGGACTAATCACTAGAGCTATGACAAGGAGGATACAAGAAGATTGAGACACTACTACTAATTGTAGAGACACCCTTTTATATATATTAAAAAATGTCATAACCTATTGCAATTTTTTCTAGAGTAGAATTTATTTTTCTTGTTAAAATTATAGTACAAAATTTACTTGTAATTTTCTTAAGTGAATTAGGGTTACGATTAGGGATGTAAAACCTACCTAGGGAATAATTAAGGCTTCATTGCAACCCACATTTACCCTAGGACGGTCCTTTAGACCTAATTAGGTCACACATGTTGAATAAGATGCTTTGATGTCTCCAAATTCACGAGGAAAGCTTGAAGACCTTGTTATTGGGTGTGTGTGTGTTGTCTAGTAGTTTTTGAGTTGTTAATTCACTCCTTAAGATGATCCAAGTTCATTTGAATCTTTATCTTTTTGAAAAGATGATTTTTCTAAAAGGCTGTGAAAATTCAACCTATTGAAATTTCGGATCAACCTGTTGTTTGACACTTAGTGGTTTTTAAAATGGTTTGGAAAAGCCTATCTTTGTTTTATCTTTGCTATCAAACAGAATCAATCGATAAATTAACTGGTTGTTTTTATGAAAACCATAACAAAAAAAATTATTTCAATCGACTGATTTGGAAAACAACTGGTTGTTTTCATAACAAAATTTTGTTATGTGTTTTAAACTATTTTAAAAGATTCCAACTACTTTTGGCTTTTGATTTAACTGCTTTGTCCACTTGATTGAGGTTATATAAAGTTTGTTTAACACTCCTTTGTATTAACTAAGAAAGAGAGATTATCAAAAAGGATTTTCAAGATTTCAAAAGCTTTGGATCATCTCAGATGTGTGGAATAGGATTGAGTTTTATACTTCTGAACCTTAAGCTTTGTATTACCCAGGTGTATTCTATTCCTCTTATTCTTTGAACACTGTATTTCTGTATTGGAATGTAAGGCAGTTTTAGAAAGGTGTTTTTTTGGAAACTGTATGTTGCCAAAGAGTGGTGTGTCTTATTGAAGGATTCAAGATCATCACTCTTGGTGTGTGGTTTGTAATCTAGGTTTGATTACATAGTGAATTCTTAGTGGTTAGCTGAGGACTGGATGTAGCTCTTGGTTAAGAGTGAACAAGTATAAACATCTTGTGTGATTCTTTCTATCCCTACACTCATAAACTATTTTAACACTATTTTTCAATTCTTCTGGTATAAACAAGTGGTTGTTTCGTGAAAACAACTGGTTGTTTCGTGAAAACAACTGGTTGATTTTCTGGAAACAAACTTAAAACAAAAATTTTATTGAGTTGAACAGAAAATCAATTGGTTGATTTTTTAAAGCTTTTCACTCTACCTTCAATGTTTGCGAATTGGTTCGATCCTAAAACCTTTTCTAAAATGACCGAAAAACTACCCTTTGGGGAAGGTGCTTCTATAAATAAGCCACCTTTGTTTTGTGGGCTGAACTATCAATTTTGGAAGGTTAGAATGAAAAATATTTGTTGCCAAAGAGTGGTGTGTCTTCTTGAAGGATTCAAGATCATCACTCTTGGTGTGTGGTTTGTAATCTAGGTTTGATTACATAGTGAATTCTTAGTGGTTAGCTGAGGACTGGATGTAGCTCTTGGTTAAGAGTGAACAAGTATAAACATCTTGTGTGATTCTTTCTATCCCTACACTCATAAACTATTTTAACACTATTTTTCAATTCTTCTGGTATAAACAAGCGGTTGTTTCGTGTAAACAACTGGTTGATTTTCTGGAAACAAACTTAAAACAAAAATTTTATTAAGTTGAACAGAAAATCAATTGGTTGATTTTTTAAAGCTTTTCACTCTACCTTCAATGTTTGCGAATTGGTTCGATCCTAAAACCTTTTCTAAAATGACCGAAAAACTACCCTTTGGGGAAGGTGCTTCTATAAACAAGCCACCTTTGTTTTGTGGGCTGAACTATCAATTTTGGAAGGTTAGAATGAAAATATTTGTTGAATCAATTGATAGAGGAATCTGGAATGCTATTATAAATGGCTCTTTTGTACCTAAATTTGAAAAAAGATGATGTTTTCATTGAAAAACCTTGGTCCCAATGGATTGAGAGTGAAAGTAAAAGAGTTCAATATATTGTATTGCCAAGAACATCATCACTTTCCGCTTTGAATTCTGATGAGTTTTTCAGGGTCTCACAATGTGCATCTGCAAAGGAGATGTGGGACATCCTCGAGGTTACCCATGAAGACACAACTGATGTGAAAAGAGCAAAGAAACATGCCTTGATTCAAGAATATGAAATGTTCAAAATGCTTAAAGGGGAAACCATCTTGTGATGGAAGAGTGCCTTCATGCTTGGAGGATTGTTGGTGATCTTTGTAGAAGCTTAATGGAAGTCTACGGACAAGGCCCTCCTAGGATGTGTGGTGGCCTTGGAGGTGCATGTTAGGTATGAAATGAGAGAGGTGAGGTCATCTCTCTTTGGTAGGATGAGAATTGAAGATCAATAGTCTAACCTTGAGAGGTTTTTGACAAGTAGTGATATTGGCTCAAATTTGGCAGCAATTCACTATTATATTAATCTTGTGAAAACATGAGCCAAGCCACTCCTTATATAGCAAGTGAGGGTCGATTTACATCAAAGCAAAAAGGAGGGAAATTCAAACTATACTACTTTGAAGTTGGCGCCTAAATGGAAACACATGGAAGGCATGTTCAAGGATCTAGAACGTGCACTCCTAATGGGCTTGCTTTGGACCGGCCTAGGTTTAATTAGAAGTTTAAGAAACCCTAATTTAAACCTAGGTTGGTAATTTAACAAAAATTACAAATGAAATTTCCTATGCTAATTTTGATAAGAATTTAAATGCTACTCTACACTAGAGTCTATGGCGACTTGAACATGTATAAAAAAGTTTCTCTGCCACCAGTGGCAGTATTCCAGTCTTCTTGAAGCTTCTTAGCCATGGCTCTAGTGGTTGGCCAAATTCTACACTTTGGTGGGCTTGCATTTGAGTTCGTGCTTGGGTTTCTTCCATCATCCCCTCCCTCTTGAAAAGGATTTTTCCTCAAATCCAATGCTTTTTCTTCTTCATTATTACCTACAAAAGGAGACAAATCAACTAAATTAAAAGTATCATGCACTCCATATTCCGTAGGTAAATCAAGTTTATATGCATTGTTATTGATTTTCTTGAGGACTTGGAAAGGTCCATCACCTCTGGGACTAAGTTTAGACTTTCTCTTAGTTAGAAATCTATCCTTCCTAAGATGAAGCCAAACTAGGTCTCCTTCCTCAAAAATGATTTCTCTCTTCCCCTTATTGTTATGTTTTATATATTTCTCAATTTGTTGTTGTATTTGTTCTTTAACCCTCTCATGCATTTTCTTAACAAATTCAGCTTTTGTAGTTCCTTCCCTATGCACAAAAGTTTGTGGATTAGGAAGGGGTAACAAATCTAAATGAGTAAGAGGATTAAATCCATATACAACTTCAAATGGAGAAATATTAATAGTCTTGTGAAGTACTCTATTGTATGCAAACTCAATATGGGGAAGGTACTCATCCCAAGACTTATGGCTACCCTTCATGACCGCCCTAAGCATAGTAGAAAGAGATCTATTGACTACTTTCGTTTGTCAATCCGTTTGAGGATGACAAGATGTTGAAAATTGAAGCTTAGTGCCAAGTTTCTCCCAAAGGGTTTTCCAAAAATGACTTATGAACTTTGGATCTCTATCCGATACTATGCTCCTAGGTAACCCATGAAGTCTTACCACTTCTCTAAAGAAGAGTTTGGAAACATTTTGAGCATCATCCACCTTGTGGCATGGAATAAAATGTGCCATTTTGCTAAAACGATCCACAACCACAAAAATGGAGTCAAAACCTCTTGCAGTCCTAGGGAGTTCTAGAATAAAATCCATGCTAATGTCTTCCCATGGAGCACTTGCAATAGGTAAAGGAGTATCGAGTCCATGAGGCATTGTTTTAGATTTAGCTTTTAAACATGAAATGCATCTAAAACAATGTCTTTGAACATCTCGTCTCATATTTGGCCAAAAGAATTTTCCTTTTAAAAGATCAAGAGTCTTATCAACTTCCAAGTGGCCCATGAGACCTCCTTCATGAGATTCCTTTACAAGAAGTTTTCTATGTGTTCCTTGGGGTATACAAAGTTTTCCTTCTTTAAAAAGATACCCCTCAGACACATAAAATCCTTCTTGTGCTTTATGTTCACACTTAGCAAAGATGGATGCAAAATCATGATCTTCTTTGTAAAGTTCTCTTATGTTGTCAAATCCAAGAATTTGGGCTCCAAGTTTTGACAAGAGCACATGTCTCCTTGAGAGAGCATCGACCACTATATTTGTACTACCCTTCTTGTATTTGATGACATAAGGAAATTGTTGAAGAAATTCCATCCATTTTGCATGGCGTTTGTTCAACTTATGTTGACCCTTCAAGTATATTAAAGACTCATGATCACTATGAATGACAAATTCTTTAGAAACTAAATAGTGCTCCCAAGTCTTTAAGGCTCTCACAAGTGCATAAAGCTCTTTGTCATAGGTGGGATAGTTAAGGGTGGATCCATGAAGTTTTTCACTAAAATAAGCAATGTGATGCCCTCCTTGCAACAAAACCACACCTATGCCTACTCCCGATGTATCACACTCTAGCTCAAAAGTTTTTGCAAAATTTGGTAAAGCTAGAATGAGTGCATTAGTGAGTTGTGCTTTTAGCCTCTTGAAGGCTTGTTCGTGCTTCTCATTCCAACAAAATGGAGTGTCCTTCTTCACTAACTCATTGAATGGTGAAGCTAGACTTGAGAAGTTAGGCACAAATCTTCTATAAAAGCTTGCTAAACCATGAAAGCTTCTAACATCTCCTACATTTTGTGGTGTTGGCCATTCTTGGATGGCTTTGATTTTCTCGGGGTCAACATGTACCCCATTTTTGTTAACTACAAAACCCAAAAACATTACACTATCAACACAAAAGGTACATTTATCACTATTAGCAAACAAACTATTAACTCTAAGCACTAAGAGAACTTCCCTAAGGTGTCTTAGGTGGTCTTCTAGGCTTTGACTACAGACTAAGATATCATCAAAATAAACTACTATGTATTTACCTATACAATCCCTTAAGACATGATTCATGTACCTCATGAAAGTGCTAGGTGCATTAGTGATGGATATCCAATAGGAGAGGATTTTATTAATGACGGAAGAGGATTTTCACCTACACATTTGAAGTTCTTCCTTCTAGTCTTCTCACAAATTAAAAGAAGTCAAAGAGAAGATCAAGCCTAAAGATAAAGAAGTCTACAAACTCTCAAATAATAGGCTTCATTTTGAATATCTCTCTTTAAGTAGAAAATATATAGAATAGTCTTTAGGAAGGTGCTTAGAGGGAAACATAAGAAACCTCTTTTGTAAAAGCATCCTTAGTTGTAGTTTAGAAATAGTAGAAGCTTAGGGGGGTGTGAACTTAGTAAGGGATGCTAGGGGGAGTGTAGATATGAGTTAGGAGGTGCCAAACTAGGAAGGAAAGTCACACTTCCTTCATGCACTAGTTGGCGCCGAAATTACATGTCATTTAGGGGCACACTTGCATTTGATTAGCTTTGCATTTCAGCACCTTATAGGCTATAAATAAAGGTGCTTAGCTTGTACAAATCAGATTTGGAATTTGAAGTAAGAAAACTCTACTCAATTTGAGAGAGAAATTGGAAGAGCTTTGGTGCCTTCATCAAGTCTTATCTTGGGTGTCTATGGTGAACCTCAAGTGGCGGCAACACACTAATCTTGGAGTATCCACACTCTAAGTGGCGTGATTACTCACCTACTCTTCCATCTCCATAAGTTTTCTATTCTCAAGCTTTGTTTCTTCTTCATGTTCATGTTTTAGTTTACTTGTTCTTCAATTCCATTCGGTATTTTCAGCTGTATTTTCAATTCTGTTCGGCTGTTTCCTTTAATTGGTTGTAATCAATTGTGTTTTCTTCCATTCTTGTTGTTTGATTCAATTTGACAAAACATGGACTTCCATGTGAGCTTTGGTTCGGTGCAAAGTCTTGGTGAGTTCTTGAATTAGAACCTTGATCCAATTCTAATTAAAGTGCCAATTCATGACCAACTGAAGTTGTTCCTAAGAATGTCAAAGAATCATGTATTCTTGCTATTGCATTCACATCAATTAGTGAGACCAAAAGGCATCACTAACCATTCATATAGTCCAAATTTAGTTTTAAAAGCAGTTTTCCACTCATCACCTTCTTTATTTCGAATTTGATGATATCCAGTTTTAAGATCAATTTTGGAAATTATGATGGACCCATGCAATTCATCAAGCATATCGTCTAGTCTTGGAATTGGATGCCTATACTTGATGGTGATGTTATTGATGGCTCTACAATCACAACACATTCTCCACTTGCCATCTTTTTTGGGCACCAACAAGACAGGTATATCACAAGGGCTTAAGCTCTTTTGAACCCAACCTTTCTCCAACAAGTCTTGTACTTGCGATTCTGTCTCCTTAGTTTTCTCAGGATTAGTTCTATAGGCTGGTCTATTTGATAGCTTAAGCTCTTCATCTTTGCGTTTTTGATGTGGAATTGGCGGAAGCATCCATGGATTGTTGGTGGACAAGGCTCTCCTAGGAGTTATGGTAGCCTTGGAGGTGCATGAGAAGTATGAAAGTGAGAGAGGTGAGGCCTACTCTCTTTGGAGGTTTCGGTTTTGGAAGATTAAAGGCCTAAATCCTAAGAGAGTTTAGGCAAGGAGTAAGAATGACACATTTTGGCAGCATTTCATTACTCAAAATAATCTTGAGAATACATGAGGTAGGTTCCTCCTTATATAGGCTTGGAGGACCGGAAATGAAGAGTCAATGGCAATGGAATGCTAGCCAAATGAAATGCAAATGTGACGCCTAAGGAGTTCACATGGAAAGCGTGAACCAAAAGTGACTAATGTGATCCTTTTAGCGCCAAAAATGACCGGCCTAAGTTAGATTAGGAGGTTCTAGAAACCTTAATCTAACTTAGGTTGGTTTTTAGGAACCAAAATTCATCCTAATTACAATTTAAACAATTTTACAAAATTAAAATTCCTATACTACTTTGACAAGAATTTAAAGACTATGCTACGCTTGATTTTGGACCTCTTGGAACATGTAGAGGTAAGTTTCTCTGCCATCAATGGCAGTGTCCCAATCCTTATCAAGCCTCTTAGCCATTGCCCTTGTAGTTGGCCCAATATGTCTTTGTGTTTTGCTCTCCCTTGAAGTGGTGCTTGGCCCTCTTCCATCACTATTGGGTAGACTAGCCCCCGGAACTAAATCAATTTGATGTTCTATACCTCTAAAAGGAGGAAGTCCTATGGGGCCTTCCTTAGAGAATATATCATCAAACTCTTTCAAAAGCTCTTTTACTTGAAGAGGTAAAACACAAGTCTCAAGAAGTGTGGCAATGCATGTAAGTGTTCCTTTACAAATTATAAGGCTTTAAGGTTGTTCAACAAGAAGCATATTTTCAAATGTATTTTCAATTTTTTCGTCTTGTTGAATGACCTTGTGGGAAGGAACACTCTTCTCCCACGCCTTTTGCTCCCTAAGAGCTTTTTGTTTTTCTAATATTTTTTTTTCTTCATCCCTCTTTTGTTTCATTTGTACTTGATCTTTTACCACTTGTGAATGTGATAAAGGATTGAGTATAAATTTCTTTCGTTATGGGTGAAGGTGATCTCATTGGTGATACCATTGTGCATAGTTTTCTTGTCAAATTGCCAAGGTCTACCCAACAAGATGTGACAAGCTTTCATGGGAACTACATCACATAAAACGTTATCCTTGTAGTTGCCCACAAAAAACTCGACTTTCACTTGCTTGTATACAGTTAGTTCCCCATCTTCATTGATCCATTGAATTTTGTAAGGTTTAGGATGAGGGACTAATTGTAGATTTAGCTTTTCAACCATTCTAGTGCTACAACAATTGTAGCAAGAACCACTATCCACAATGAGAGAACAAACATTTTGTAAAACCTTGCATCTTGTATGAAAGATGTTCTCTCTTTGTGTTTCTAAGTTCACGCTAGATTGATTGTTGAGGGTTCTTCTAGTCATCATTAACTCCCCCTCACATGGATATACTCTCTCATTGTTCTCCTCTTCTTTCCCACTAGGTTCGTCATCACAGCTACTATACTCATCTACCCCTTTTAAAAACAAAGTTCTTTGGTTTGGTCATTGAGATTGAACATAACCTCTTCCATAACATTTAAAGCATTTGACATCCCTAGCGCGGATAGGTGGAGTGAGCATATCTTTCCCTACACTTTTGGGAGTTTCTCTTGGTTTTTCCTTAGGTACACTTTCCTCCCTTTTAAACTCTCTTTTTGGTTAAGAGTTAGAGTATGAGCCTTCCCTACGACTTGAAGTTTTCCTCAAATTTTGTTGTTCAACCTTGATACACAATTGAATTAAATCATTCAAGTCTTGGTAGGGTAAGAGTTCAACTCTATCTCTAATATCAAGATTAAGCTCACTTAAGAATCTTGCTATGGTGGTAGGTTCAGACTCCCTAATGGAGGCTCTCATCATATACCACTCCATTTTCTGCCTATATTCCTCTACACTCATGGTCTTTTGTTGGAGTCCTTGGATCTTGTCCATTAACTCCCTATTGTAGTAGGAGGGAATATGGCGGCGTTTTAAGGCTCCCCTAAGATCATTCCAATATTCTATGGGAGAGTCCTTATGAAGACTTTGAGTGGCTAGGGGTACTTTTCTCTCCTCACTTACCCTATGGCAATCAAATAATTTTTCCACCTTCATCTCCCAATCTAAATACACTTCTACGTTTTCTTTTTTATGGAAATGAGGCAAATCTACCCTAACCTCTTTTAGGCTTTCTTTTTCTTGTCTTTCTCTTCTAGTTCGCCTAGGCGATAATTGATAATATTCATTTATCCTAAGACTTTCTTCCCCTAAAGATTCATGATATTTAGAACTAGATGCATGTGAACTTTTTTTTAGATTTGCTAGAGTTTTCATCCCTTTCTTTAGCCATTTTCAGCTCTTTGATTTGTTCCTCATGTTCCAAATATCTACATGAGAGTGATTGAAAATCCTTTGATAATTGTTTTAAAAGAGTTTTAATGGACTTTAGATCACTTTCACTAGAATTAGTAGAATGGGCTGACATGGTTAAAGCTTTGTGTTAAATGCAATTTACCCCAAAAAAGACAAGGAGAGTAATGAAGGTAGCTTTCCAGGAAAGAGAGGTGGATCACTAGGATCTCTTAAGTACCAAGTCTTTCCTTGCCAAAATCTATCCCTCAAGACTTTTCACAAATCTTTTTCTAAGTAATTTACTTAGATCACAATTAAGAACAAAAACACTATTTTATGCAAGAAAAATGCAAAGCAATTAAACAATACAAAGCAAGTAACAAAGCAAAGCAATTAACTAAAACACAATTAAAGATTACTAACTAAAAAGCTTTAAAGCTAGGCGTATCCTAAGGTGAGGCTTCTAGACACTTAGAGCCATTGAAGACACACTCACCGTCTAATGTGTAATTATTCCACTAATTAATCAAAGTTTAATGCAATTACAATTCAAAAGAAATACAATAGAAATTGATTTACAAAAGTAAAATTTAGAATTCCTATTCTATGCATTTCTTTTGGTTTTGGTACTCCTTCTTGTTGTGACTCTTTCTATTGGCACCCACTCTTTGTATGTTTTTGTAAACTCACTTGCTGCAACACCCTTGCTCAACCTCTCAAGTTTAGTCAATTTAAATCTTCAAAACAGTACCTACTAAGTAGTAATGGACTCACCACAGAGGTTAATTCCAAACTTAACCAAGCACCACTTTTGAAAGCTTTCACCAACAATAGAGGTCAACAAGTTTAAAGTAAAGAAACAATTCAATTTGAAATAGGACAACAATAAAGGGAGTAATTATATGACACAACTTGAAAGAGTATTGAATGAATATGACAATCAAACAAATAGGGCACTCAACAAAAGGTGGCACACAAATTGAACCTAAGGAATGACACTAGAATTGATTAATAAAACCAAAATAGTATTACTGGAATTTTGAGGCACAAAATGCGTGACTTAAAATATTTATGCTGAGCTGTATATTTTGAATTTGAATTTGAAATTTAAATCACAAGCAGTTCAAGATCTTATAAAAAATTTTGGCGTTGGAATCACACCAAAACAATACACCAATTAATTGTGATAAATTTTTCAAATCTGTTGCCAATTATTGTTTCTGTTCGCGCCAAAATGCACACTTTTTTCATTTGATTTATCATTTTTTTTCTATTTTGAATTTTTGAATTACTTTTTTTTTTCTTTTTTTTCTAACACATAAACCTGTTTAGATCCACAATTTCACAATTTTTCTCCAACAAATTTTAATTTGATAAGCAAAAACAGTCAGCACATAATTAAAAACAAAGGAATCCTAATTTTGGAATTAAAAACAGTTTGAAGAAACTTTGAAAACACAATGGAATTGATGTATAAGAATTTCTATGGATCTATCACACAAATATGAACTCAAATCTAATAGAAAGATGCACCAAAGGATCAAACAATTCAGATTAAAAATTGGACTCAAAATAAATCAAGAAACCAAATCAATCAAGAAAAGTACTACTAGGATTTGATGATAATTCTTGGAAACACATGACTTGACATAACATGTATAGATTCATAAAATCAAAAGACTCAAGAACCAAAACAGTTTGCACTGATTGAGTCACAAAGAAATACTCAAATCCTACAAAAACAAAACAGTTTACCACAACACAAATGGATCCTACATAAAATTTGCAATATAGAAGCTCAAGATCAATTTGAACATGATTTCATCGATTGGATTGAACCAAAACAA